>NC_079974.1:7405911-7696497 GCF_029852145.1 Microplitis mediator | reverse complement strand
TCGATGCTGCTTAGCTTTCGTTATTGAAGAATCGTAGTCTGCTCCGCTCGTCTATTGGTCACTTGAAGCTTAGATAAATTCGTGGCTATATATTTATGATGACTCATGAATCCTTATCAGCCATATTTCATAGTATTAATTTATAATTATATATAAAAAAAAGATTTGAATAATTCAACTATCGACTGTTTAATGGACATAAAATTTTGAAATTAATTAAATTTATTGATTTTTAATGATTTAAATTTTTGAATTAATGGCGAAACCTTTAAACTGTTTCTTGAGTAACGACGATTTAATTTAAATTGCTAGTTGACAAAATAAAAGTTTAAAAACATTAAATTAAAATTATCACATTATGTAATAAATATATATATATATATAAATATGTAAGAGAAAGGGGTGGCGGGATAGGCAAAACAAGGTACTTCCAAAATTTTATAAAAAAAAATTTTTTTTTTTAAATCTTTTATAACCATCCCAAAATTACTTTTGTAAATATAATTAAGCATTATTTTGAATTTTTTTCGTTTAACTTTTCAAGAATCGAGTGCTCGTCGAAAAATGTTAAAGACTTTTGTATTATGATAAAAACTATTAAAAACTTGATTATCTTCCTTTGCATCCAATAATTGTGTAAAATATAATTTTTCTTAATGTAAATAACTTACAAAAAATTTTAATAAAATCAAACTTATTCAATATTCAGAATTTTGTTTTTTTTTTCTACATTTTTTTGGGGGTACCCTGTGTATATTTAGGTAATCAATTATGTTTTTTATAATATAATTTTCATTTTGTTTATCACCATATTTTACCCTGCAAAAATTAAATTTTTCTTTTATGGCCATTGAAAATTTTGTCTATTTACTTTGAATTTCGAACAATTTTTATGATAATTTGTAATAAACTTTATCAAATCGTGTGAAATTTTATCAAATTTTACAAAATGCTACCTATAATTTTATGAAATCGGATAAAACTTTATAAAATTTCATACAATTATATGAAATTTCATTTAATTATTACTTCCATCACTAAGATCTTACTTTATAAAATTTGATAAGATTGTATAAAAATTTATATAATTTAATGAAATTGTTTTATGTTATTTTTTCCAGATAAATCAAAATATAATGTGCTAAGATGTGTCTGGAATCATACCAACTCTTTCTCTTTATAGTCTCTTTCGATCATCAGATAACGCCATATAACTTGTTCTTTAGTTTTATACATATTGTCAGCAAAAAATTGAAAAACCTAGTTTTTAATGTTTTTCTCGGATATTCCATATATTATTGCTCTGACCTAAGTCAAAACTCATTTAAATCTTGATTTTAATCACTCCCATTGATTTAATCAAGCGATGACATTGATTTCTGCCTTAACACATTTATGTCAGAGAACATATAATCGATAATAAAAATGTAAAAGCCGCGCTTCTTCATTAATGATTTTTGACTCTTAACATTTCAAACTATAGCATAAAATGTAAGTTGTTAGAGCTTGGAAAGCTCATAAAAAAATGGTTCCATGTAATAGCACTTGAAGAGCTCGAAAATATATATTCACAATGATGTTTTTAAGCTCCTTGAGCTCGAAAACAGCGGGAAATTTCAGATTTTTTTTTATGGTTTATCGTCTAAAAAAAAAATCCAAAAATTATTAGACGTCTGCTAACTACAGTATCAGTAATTATCTTTATTAGGCATTAAATAAATGAATATTAATTTTGGAAGAGTCTTGGACAAGGGTATGAGTTGAGTTATTTATAAAACTTGAGTTAGTTTTTACGTGTAAAATATTTGGTGGCCCTGAAAAGGACCGTTTTCAACTCAAAGTTCGGGAACTTGAGTATCTATTTATCTGTATCGTCACCTAGAAAAACAGTCAGCTCTATCTGTAAAATTAGATTTCCGTCCACCAGTAGACGCAACAAGTCGGGGTCACTTCGTTTGAAGAAACCCCCGGGGTATATGTAATTGTCGTAGTCGGTGAACGGTTGTATTTTTGCAGGCAAAGCTGATTTCGGAATGCTCCGATTTCAATGGCAGGATCCCCAAAGTGATCCAGTGTTCGTCTTCTTCGTCGTGGCTAACCTCTACTTTGAAGCTCCAAACGTCGTTGACATGGAGACCTGAAGGAAACTCTATAAATATCGGACTAACTGTCCCAGCATCGTTGATGAAGAGGAGTTCGTCGAAGTACTCCAGTTCAACGGAGTATACAGTTGTGTATGTTGAAATTTGGAAATTACAGTCCATGATGTGTCAATAAATGATGAACGTAACTTGCGAGGCGTACAGCGGAACGTTTCGAGCGTAATGACTGCTACTGACCGTGTGACGTATATATATCGATAAACTTTGACTACCCCCTCCACTAAATTTTAACCAATTACCGTAAAGGTAAATTTTACCCCCACTCCCTAAAAAGGACCAATCATGACGATATTGATTTTCTCTCTCCATTCTTAAGTTTTACTAATCAAAATCGAGAAATTGCATCAAGATGAAATATGATCAATGTAAGTGGACTTCTTATAATAAATTAAATTTGCACAGGCATATAAATCTAGCAAAAATTTTTCTAAACTTCATCAATTTGACCCCTTCTGATTTTAATGACTGGATTAAATTAATAAAAGGAAAATTATTTACTGATTGAAAATTGAAGTGAAATAGCATTTGGTGGAATCTTTTGACAAATATTTTATTTACAAAATTACTAAAATCCCTATATCACGTGAACGAAGAACTTCAGCCACTTAACTAAGAGGACCTTTTTCGTAGCGAATAAAATTTTCTAAAAAATCGTTATTTGCAGTTTTTCTATAAAGGCCCTAGGGGTATAAGCATGGTGAATTTGCCCCCGAAAGGTATCGGCTTGATAATAAAAATATTAAGATCCTGAGAGTTTCAGCTTTTGAAACCAATCGGTCTTCGAGAAAAAGCGAAATATGTAAAAATCAGATAAAATGAATATTCTCAGAGACTATTTTATCGATTGACTTATACTCGGGATATGTTTTGGGGGTCAATAGTAGCTCCTCGGAAAAAAATTGGGAGCTTGATCGGTCGACAACAACCTCGAAAAAAATGACTTTTTAGTTTTAATTTCGATTTTTCACGATGTTACAGTTCTGGTACAATTATGAAATAATTTTTTTTGGATTTCTCATCCAATTTCCTATAGACTTAAGTACTTTTAAAATTTTTAAAAAAGGTACGCCATATAGAAAAACCATAACAACCACTTTTTAATTAATTATGTAGTTTTTTTTGGCAGTAATATTAAAATTATTTTCAAATTGTCGCTTTTAGTCATTGAATATGGTATGTTATTGACTCAGTCGTCTTGTGTGCAAAAAGATCCGCACAACCGACGCGCCCACCGGCGTATTTGGTCGTATATACAACAGCTGACAAAAGTGTTGTTTATGATTTGAATCTGAGAGATTGTCTGTTCACATTTGATTTATTAAACTAATAAAATGACTTCAAATAAAACAATCAATGATAAGTGTTGCATTTGCTCAAAAATAGTAAAGAAAGTTCCGGGAACTCCTAAAACTTTATTAACAGAACAAGACATTGATGAGTTTTCTGCATTATTTGATGGTGAATTTTTTACTGGTGATATTGTTTGTGGTAAATATCGTGTAGAGATGTATAAAAAAAGAAAAGTTGAACCGGTGGTTTTTGATGCTGAAGATGGATCTGAATCTATCGTTAGTGGAATGTTAGAACGAACGGAGTCAAGTCTGTCACACATGACATTGTCTCAGTCAAGTTCAGATGATCTTTCTTTTAGAGTCAACATTACTCCTACCGATTGTACAGAGTACGTTGAGATTCGTATGAAAAGAACTATTTCATTAAAATTGCCTCATTTTTGCATAATATGTATATTAAGCGTCTTACTTTCGACTCAGAGTTTTTGGATGAAGTCATCGAAACAATGAAATCGCAAAATAATGCATCAAAAACCACCGGTTCAACTTTTCTTTTTTTATACATCTCTACACGATATTTACCACAAACAATATCACCAGTAAAAAATTCACCATCAAATAATGCAGAAAACTCATCAATGTCTTGTTCTGTTAATAAAGTTTTAGGAGTTCCCGGAACTTTCTTTACTATTTTTGAGCAAATGCAACACTTATCATTGATTGTTTTATTTGAAGTCATTTTATTAGTTTAATAAATCAAATGTGAACAGACAATCTCTCAGATTCAAATCATAAACAACACTTTTGTCAGCTGTTGTATATACGACCAAATACGCCGGTGGGCGCGTCGGTTGTGCGGATCTTTTTGCACACAAGACGACTGAGTCAATAACATACCATATTCAATGACTAAAAGCGACAATTTGAAAATAATTTTAATATTACTGCCAAAAAAAACTACATAATTAATTAAAAAGTGGTTGTTATGGTTTTTCTATATGGCGTACCTTTTTTAAAAATTTTAAAAGTACTTAAGTCTATAGGAAATTGGATGAGAAATCCAAAAAAAATTATTTCATAATTGTACCAGAACTGTAACATCGTGAAAAATCGAAATTAAAACTAAAAAGTCATTTTTTTCGAGGTTGTTGTCGACCGATCAAGCTCCCAATTTTTTTCCGAGGAGCTACTATTGACCCCCAAAACATATCCCGAGTATAAGTCAATCGATAAAATAGTCTCTGAGAATATTCATTTTATCTGATTTTTACATATTTCGCTTTTTCTCGAAGACCGATTGGTTTCAAAAGCTGAAACTCTCAGGATCTTAATATTTTTATTATCAAGCCGATACCTTTCGGGGGCAAATTCACCATGCTTATACCCCTAGGGCCTTTATAGAAAAACTGCAAATAACGATTTTTTAGAAAATTTTATTCGCTACGAAAAAGGTCCTCTTAGTTAAGTGGCTGAAGTTCTTCGTTCACGTGATATAGGGATTTTAGTAATTTTGTAAATAAAATATTTGTCAAAAGATTCCACCAAATGCTATTTCACTTCAATTTTCAATCAGTAAATAATTTTCCTTTTATTAATTTAATCCAGTCATTAAAATCAGAAGGGGTCAAATTGATGAAGTTTAGAAAAATTTTTGCTAGATTTATATGCCTGTGCAAATTTAATTTATTATAAGAAGTCCACTTACATTGATCATATTTCATCTTGATGCAATTTCTCGATTTTGATTAGTAAAACTTAAGAATGGAGAGAGAAAATCAATATCGTCATGATTGGTCCTTTTTAGGGAGTGGGGGTAAAATTTACCTTTACGGTAATTGGTTAAAATTTAGTGGAGGGGGTAGTCAAAGTTTATCGATATATATACGTCACACGGTCAGTAGCAGTCATTACGCTCGAAACGTTCCGCTGTACGCCTCGCAAGTTACGTTCATCATTTATTGACACATCATGGACTGTAATTTCCAAATTTCAACATACACAACTGTATACTCCGTTGAACTGGAGTACTTCGACGAACTCCTCTTCATCAACGATGCTGGGACAGTTAGTCCGATATTTATAGAGTTTCCTTCAGGTCTCCATGTCAACGACGTTTGGAGCTTCAAAGTAGAGGTTAGCCACGACGAAGAAGACGAACACTGGATCACTTTGGGGATCCTGCCATTGAAATCGGAGCATTCCGAAATCAGCTTTGCCTGCAAAAATACAACCGTTCACCGACTACGACAATTACATATACCCCGGGGGTTTCTTCAAACGAAGTGACCCCGACTTGTTGCGTCTACTGGTGGACGGAAATCTAATTTTACAGATAGAGCTGACTGTTTTTCTAGGTGACGATACAGATAAATAGATACTCAAGTTCCCGAACTTTGAGTTGAAAACGGTCCTTTTCAGGGCCACCAAATATTTTACACGTAAAAACTAACTCAAGTTTTATAAATAACTCAACTCATACCCTTGTCCAAGACTCTTCCAAAATTAATATTCATTTATTTAATGCCTAATAAAGATAATTACTGATACTGTAGTTAGCAGACGTCTAATAATTTTTGGATTTTTTTTTTAGACGATAAACCATAAAAAAAAATCTGAAATTTCCCGCTGTTTTCGAGCTCAAGGAGCTTAAAAACATCATTGTGAATATATATTTTCGAGCTCTTCAAGTGCTATTACATGGAACCATTTTTTTATGAGCTTTCCAAGCTCTAACAACTTACATTTTATGCTATAGTTTGAAATGTTAAGAGTCAAAAATCATTAATGAAGAAGCGCGGCTTTTACATTTTTATTATCGATTATATGTTCTCTGACATAAATGTGTTAAGGCAGAAATCAATGTCATCGCTTGATTAAATCAATGGGAGTGATTAAAATCAAGATTTAAATGAGTTTTGACTTAGGTCAGAGCAATAATATATGGAATATCCGAGAAAAACATTAAAAACTAGGTTTTTCAATTTTTTGCTGACAATATGTATAAAACTAAAGAACAAGTTATATGGCGTTATCTGATGATCGAAAGAGACTATAAAGAGAAAGAGTTGGTATGATTCCAGACACATCTTAGCACATTATATTTTGATTTATCTGGAAAAAATAACATAAAACAATTTCATTAAATTATATAAATTTTTATACAATCTTATCAAATTTTATAAAGTAAGATCTTAGTGATGGAAGTAATAATTAAATGAAATTTCATATAATTGTATGAAATTTTATAAAGTTTTATCCGATTTCATAAAATTATAGGTAGCATTTTGTAAAATTTGATAAAATTTCACACGATTTGATAAAGTTTATTACAAATTATCATAAAAATTGTTCGAAATTCAAAGTAAATAGACAAAATTTTCAATGGCCATAAAAGAAAAATTTAATTTTTGCAGGTAAAATATGGTGATAAACAAAATGAAAATTATATTATAAAAAACATAATTGATTACCTAAATATACACAGGGTACCCCCAAAAAAATGTAGAAAAAAAAAACAAAATTCTGAATATTGAATAAGTTTGATTTTATTAAAATTTTTTGTAAGTTATTTACATTAAGAAAAATTATATTTTACACAATTATTGGATGCAAAGGAAGATAATCAAGTTTTTAATAGTTTTTATCATAATACAAAAGTCTTTAACATTTTTCGACGAGCACTCGATTCTTGAAAAAGTTAAACGAAAAAAATTCAAAATAATGCTTAATTATATTTACAAAAGTAATTTTGGGATGGTTATAAAAGATTTAAAAAAAAAAATTTTTTTTTATAAAATTTTGGAAGTACCTTGTTTTGCCTATCCCGCCACCCCTTTCTCTTACATATTTATATATATATATATATTTATTACATAATGTGATAATTTTAATTTAATGTTTTTAAACTTTTATTTTGTCAACTAGCAATTTAAATTAAATCGTCGTTACTCAAGAAACAGTTTAAAGGTTTCGCCATTAATTCAAAAATTTAAATCATTAAAAATCAATAAATTTAATTAATTTCAAAATTTTATGTCCATTAAACAGTCGATAGTTGAATTATTCAAATCTTTTTTTTATATATAATTATAAATTAATACTATGAAATATGGCTGATAAGGATTCATGAGTCATCATAAATATATAGCCACGAATTTATCTAAGCTTCAAGTGACCAATAGACGAGCGGAGCAGACTACGATTCTTCAATAACGAAAGCTAAGCAGCATCGAGGTTGGACATTAATTGGATGGGTGACCCGTCCCGGAAAAAAAATCATTTTAGAAGACTTTATAAAATTTTACAAAATTTTATAAAACTTTATACTGAAAATGGCCTGATAAAAATTTATGAAATTTTACAAAGTTTTATGAAATTTTATAAATTTTTATAAAACTTCATAAAATTTTATAAAACTATATAAAATTTGAAATAAAAAGTTATTTGCCATCGGGTCAGCCTGACGAGTTCCTGATCAGGAACTTATCAGGATATCCCTATTCAAAAAAAGTTATTTGCCATCAGGTCAACCTGACGAGTTCCTGATCTGGACCGTATCTGGATATCCTTATTCAAAAAAAAGTAATCCCATTCCTTCAAATATTTCATTTACAGGCTGAAAATTTAAAAAAGTACAAAAGAATATAATATAAATATCAATCACTGTACCACAGATTTTTCACTACTTTATCAGTTATTCTTTGACATCATAATGAATATTATATTCAAACTTGTGGAATGAAATGGACCATAAAAAAAAATTGTAACGAAATAATTAACTTGACGGAAAATGGAAAAATAAAAATTTTTTCGTTACAATTTTTTTTTCGAGTAGTCCATTTTGCCCGACATATCAAATATTGACCTGAAATCTAATAAAAATATTATAGAGGTCATAACTTGACGGAAAATAAAAAATTTTTTTTTTTTAATTTTTTGGGGAAGGTGCCTTTTGTTCCGCAGCAGAAAAAATTTTTTTTTTCGATTTTTTGCACAATTTTGACTGATTCTTCTGAAATAGACGGAAAGTAAACGAATTTGATGGTTAAAAGCCACAAAAAGAAAAAACCGGCTTAAGGAAGCCTTCGTGTCCCAACCTCCCCTATCTACATTATTATTAAGAGAATATGGATTTTTTTACTTTTTATTAACAATCTAAAGCATTAAAAAATGAAATACGTACATAAAGCAATCAAGAAAATTTTATTTTTCCGATTATTTTGTTTTTTTATTAATAAAAGCTATATTTTCTTTGATTTTTTAAGTGAAAGACATAAATAATATCATTCCAAGTAAAGCATTGATACCGTCAGTTGAATAATCAAAAACTTGTTCATCTGGTGCAGCAAAATGAAAATTCAATATCTCAACAGAATTTATATTAAAACTAGCGAAAATGCCTACTGATGACTACTGATGACTACTGATTTATCCACTATGACCGTTTATGATCGACTCTCATCATTTTAATCGAAAAACATTGACAGCCGTTTTGTCCAGTGAGACGACTTGAAGTACTGGAAAGGAATAGCGCTCTCTCCATGGTCCGCCCTTGGAAAGTGGTCTCTCCATGGTCCGCGCCACTTAACATTAATTATTTTAAGAAATTCGAGTATATCATTTTCTATTCATCCGTATTTTTTAAAATGCCAGTATAATAAAAATATGTAAGATATATTTCTCCTAATAAAAGAGTAAGAGAGAAAGAGAGAGTTTCGTATCTCAACAGAAGATTTCACTAGATTAGCGACATGTATGTTGATTTTCTTTCCCAAGCTCTGGGGGCGATCACTGGCCGGTAGACCTTAAGTGGAATTAAATTTTTTGCACTTTTCTGTTGTCGTTCGTTTTATTCAAATATTAAAAACTATAGTATTATATAGTAACGATTATTACACTGTTATAAGACTCAAGAGAATTTTCCTTCAACAAAGATATTTTTCAGTGGGCGAAATAAAAACCGGAAATTTTTTGAACGAAGTAAAATAATTTCTTGAATTGTCAATCTTGAATTAAGAAAAAAATTCTTAAGCCAGAATATATTTCATACTTGGCATAATAATAGAATTCCTTGTTTTAAAAGCTTGCATTTCTTAGTATAATAAACATTTATCTTAACCTAGGTACGTTACTTACTTGAACCAAGGAACTACGATGTTTTGAAACAATAAACGGTATAAACTTGAACTTGTAACGGGGTAAATTGAATTTACCGCGTTCAAATAAATTCAAAATAAAATCTATTGTTCACACCGTCGATATAGTTGCAATACCACCCAGGGTTATCCGCGTAGGTTGCGACTAGTCGACCGGGGAGTGAAAATTGGAAGCTCGTCTGTCAGTCCCCAATTAGCGTTAAGTAGGAGTGACTGATAACCGAAGACACCCGAAGTCATACGGGGTGTAAGATTTTATAAACGGAAGCCGGAACGAAAAGCGGCACTTGTCACGAGAGCGACCGGACCGTCAAGACGTAGAAAAGTTAGTGTACAACTGAATAGACGCCACCAACAGACGCCAATAGATTCATCAGGTAATTATTTAATTGCGACTTGAGTTAACGATTGTGGAACCAAGCGATAATCATTTCCAAATTTTATATAAAATACCAGGCAGATAGCCGGTATTCCCTTGGAAAATTACTGATTGTATTTGAAAAGCAGGTGAAGGAGAGAACGCGGGTTGGTGTGAGAGAAAGAGAGCGAGAGGACAAAGGCAAGACAGAACGAGACATAAAAACACTGAAGAGTCGGACAAAGGAAATACACAAGACCCAGGACCAGATACTAGACGAATAAAACGACGAGGACAAAATCAGTGAAAATTTAATTGTTGTAAAGGTATTTATATAAATTTATTCCAGGCCGGAAGCCGGAAAAATTTATTAAGTATTTAGTCGTATATCTGGTATCGTCGTGTCATAATTAATTCGGAAAATTAATATTTATAAATTGGCGAGAATTAAAATAGATAAATTAATTAAATTAATTGACTCCAGGTAGGTTGCCGGAGCTATTGCGTAGTAAAATATTTCCAGGCAGTTCGCCGGAAATGTTCTAGAAATTTCCAGGTAGATCGTGTAACCCACGTACCGGAAATTATTGAGTCTAGTCAATAATAGAGTCCGTAGAGTAATTAAATTAATTAATAATATAAATTAAAATTAATTAAAACTAAAATAAAGAAAATTAATATCTCGGTAATAAACATCAAGTCCGTAGTCAAGGTCACCGGTAGTGACAAGTCAAATTATTAATTAAGGAAATTAATTTAAATAAAGTAATTAATCAATTAAATAAATCAACTAAGTAAGGAAAATAAATAAAATAAATGGAAAAGGAAAGTTAAGAATCTAAATCGTTAATAAAATAGTTGAAAACTGGAGGAAGGAAATGAGGAGAAGAGTTTGAAAAAGGTGACCGACTCACCAAAGTTATTGGAACGGAAATTAAGATATGTAAAGGAATTAAGGAGTGATAAAATTAAATAGTTAATTAATTGAATTAATCTCTCTAATTTAAATATTTAATTAATTAATTATTTATTAAAGTGTAAAAAGTTGTGGTGGGAGAAGTAGTCAATGGCGGGACGCCATTCAATTTAGTTATAAATTCAGAGTGAGTGAAAAATAGTCCAGGGGACTGAGTGAGTGTGTGTGTGGAATAGATCAGGATGATCAAGATTTTAAAATTAGAAAATAAGGTCTCGCGAAGGTTAAGCGATTTTAAATTTAGTTGCCAAAGGTAGTTGGCTAATAAGGTCGAAAAGTGTGTGTGTGTGATATGCCAAAGGTAACGGCTATAATTTAATTTTGCGGGTTATTAAAATTGGTTTTAAATTGAATTATTGCGGGTCATAAATAATATAAAAGGTTTATATAAAAGGTTTAAAATAAAAGGTTTATATAAAAGGTTTAAAATAAAGGTTATAATAAAAGGTTTATAAAATAAAAGGTTTATGATACAATAAGGTTTATAAAAGGTTATAAGGTTTATTAAGATATATAGTTATAAGGTTTAAAAGGTTTATAAGGTACAAGGGTTATAAGAGAATAAGTTAAAAGGGTTTAATTAAATAAAAGGTATAAAAGTGAAACGTTAAACTATATTAATTTATTTATAAATTATCCTTCCTCATCCTTCTCTTACAATTAAACAAAATTACACCGACCCTGATGATCCAAGATCCGGCTTTGGGAGGCCGTTATTACTTCCAGTGGCGCCCTTAGTAAGGACGACCAGAGTAGCAGCTTAGCCCTGTTATAAACTAAAAATAAAGGGAGTTGGTTTAAAAAATGTAAACTCTTGGTTTGAGTAGTGTGTTTTCTCTGACTATAATCACACGAAAAATTTCAAACTAAGGTTATTAGAGACTCAGCCAGGAAAGTTCTGTCCTGAATTCACTCATAGTTGCTTCCTCCTTCGCACCCTAAGAAACGAATACTAATTACTCTCTCTTTTTGCGCTGGAGCAGTAAACGGATACTAAGTCCTTATTTTTATTTTAAATAAATTAATGCAATTATACAATATTATATAATTTATCTTTTTTTCTGTAACTAAATTTGTTTTTATTAAAAAATTTTTTCATTTTTATGTCGAAATTCATTAATGAACGATTCATATGATCCGTTCAGTATTGTGCTAAAATGTCGGAACTAAAATTTTTCCAAATTATTGGTAATAAAATTTAAAATCTAAATTCTGTGTATGGAATTAAAAAACGTGACTGACCATAAATCCAGTGTGGCTCAATATATGTGGGCAAAGTAAACGTAGCCTAACAAAAGCTGAGATGGCTTCGTTAGTAAAGCTTTCGCTCGACGCTGAATTGGTCTGGATTCGATTCCTTCACTAATAGTCCATCGGCTGAAGAGGAGGTCCCGTAAACATTTTGTTGGCACCGGGTAAATCCAACTGTCTCTTATGTATTTTGGGCCAAGAATCACGAAAATTGGGTCCATTTTGTTCAAAAGTGGTGCAAACAATTGTTTATAACAATTTAATTGTTTAAATCGAAATAACTCCCGAACAGCTGATTTGTTGGGGCAGCGTAGAGGAAAAAAAATGTTCAGAATAAAAAAATACACAAAAAAGGTATCACATGTTTTTTTTGCATCTCGAATATTTCGTGAGATATAATAAAAAAACGAGCCGGCGCTCAGACCTCTCCCTCTCGCACTAGCGACTGCCTATGCGCGAGCTCTCTCTCCGCCAAATCGCGTCAGATGCTTGATTGGCCGAAAGTTTTTTACATTAAAAATAAAAAAAAAAATAAAAAATCGACGAATTGTCGATACTACCAATCGACAGCATTTGTTATGAAACAAATTTCTGTCGTATCCACAAAAGACTTTTTTTTTTGTTCACAAATTTTATAAACAAATGGATTATTTCAAAGTCCAGTTTGTGTTCAAAAAATTGAAACCACCAATCGACTGCGTTTTTTATAAAACAAATTTCTGTGATGATTTTAAGAGAAATCCTATAGAAAAGATAGACCCAGCACTCGGTGTTGTAAAAAAAAAACTATCTTTTCTATGGGATTTCTCCGAAAATCATCACAGAAATTTGTTTTATAAAAAACGCAGTCGATTGGTGGTATCAATTTTTTGAACCCAATCTGGACTTTGAAAAAATCCATTTGTTTATAACATTTGTAAACAAAAAAAAAAAAAAACGTCTTTTGACGATACGACAGAAATTTGCCGCAGAAAAAATGCTATCGATTGGTAGTATCGACAATTTGTCGATTTTTTTTTTCTTTGATATTCAATGTAAAAAACTTTAAAAAATTCCGGCCAATCAAGCGTCTGACGCGATTTGGCGGAGAGCGAGCTCGCGCATAAGCAGTCGCTAGTGCGAGAGGGAGAGGCCCGAGCGCCAGCTCGTTTTTTTATTATATCTTGCGAAATATTCGAGATGCAAAAAAAAAACATGTGATACCTTTTTTGTGTATTTTTTTATTCTGAACATTTTTTTCCTCTACGCTGCCCCAACAAATCAGCTGTTCGGGAGTTATTTCGATTTAAACAATTAAATTGTTATAAACAATTGTTTGCACCACTTTTGAACTAAATGGACCCGATTTTCGTGATCCTTGGCCCAAAATACATAAGAAACAGTTGGATTTACCCGGTGCCAACAAAATGTTTACGGGACCTTCTCTTCAGTCGATGGACTATTTCTCTTTCTTTGACTTTCTTTGTGTCCGAGTAATTGCTCGAGTTTGACTGCACTCGCGAGTCGGACCGCTATGACATACGAGTTATTTGTGTTGAATTTATTGTGTCGTTTTCCTTGTTTACTTTTATTTTTGGAATTTTATTTTTTTTTTTGGAATTTTTTTTTTTTTTTGGAATATTATTTATTTTTTTTTTATTTATTTACTTTTTTTTATACTATCGTTGGGTATTATTATTTAAATAAAGTAGTAAGTATTTGATATCTCTGTGCGCGCCTAGATATTAAGATCATGAGTCGCGTTGGCGGTGATGGAGTTAGGGGGCGAGATAATATACCGGACGTTCGAGTAGAGGCGCCGAGTTCCACCGGCTCTCACTCGATCTGAGGATCTCAGGCCCCGAGCCTAGTTAATGACCCACTGCCCCAGGGTATGGGACAAGGTGGCCCAGTGCTACCCGGGGATAGGCAGAAACATCCTGGACCCTTGGTGCGTGAAGACGCCCAGAGGAGAGCCGGTGTTCAGGGTCACGACAATTTACCGGGATGTGATGATGTACCAGATCCTGAAGAGCAGAGGAGGCATCAGCTACCTCCACCTCCGCGACACTACGGTGGCGGTGGACGTGTAAGAAGGCCAGTGAGGCCTCGTCCGGAAAAAAATCCCAAGTTTTCATCGGGACAACTATAGACTCCGATGACGAGCCCGTGGCATACCGAGAAAGATACCTGTCGGCTTCCGAGGTCCTCACGGCCTTGAAAAGATGGAACCTCACGTTCAGGAGACCCAAGGGCGAGGACGTCGAGAATTTCATTAAGCGTATCGAGGAAGGACGGAGACTGTTACCCATCCGGGATGCAGATCTTCTCCGAGCACTCCCGTTTGCTTTCACTGGGCCTGCATTAATTTGGTATCGGGCCCACGTGAGATATTTTGCGACCTGGGCAGCAAGAAAAATTGCTCTGCATCAGCGTTTTGCAGACCCGGTTTATCAGATAGCACTGCGACTGGAGATCACTAATCGCACACAGGATGAAAATGAACCTGTGGGCGATTTTATCGCGTGCATGTGTGGTCTCTTTGCCCGGACCAACCCGGCATGGTCGGAGTGGGAACGGGTAGTCCACGTTCACAGGAATTTACTTCCTGCTTACCGTCTAGTTATTCCGCTCCAGGAGATGATGACCCTGGACAGTCTTGAGGTAATAGCGGGCCGGCAAGAGCAAATTTTGTGAGGAGCAGTTCCACACGAGCCACCACCATTACCGGAGGCCTCCATGTGTCCAAGTTTCGCTTATGCGGGACCCCAGCGTAATAAAACTCACCGGAGGGCCCTATTAACTCATCTGTATGCAGAGGAGGAAGAGGAGTACGATGAGGAGACACCAGTGGAGTTACTAGATGCCCTCATGACTGGACGGCGTTATCCACCACGCCGGAAGACTTTTGAGTCTCCACCCCAGTCATCCACCACTCCTCAGAACGTATCGTACTCGCAGAGGATCTCAGACGGTCCCCCAGGAATATCTGAAGTCCAGCAGGGAGCTCTCCCCGAGCCCCATCGATCAATACCAACACCAGCTCCTAGAGTAGCCCCGAGTGCTCCAGTAGGAGACACTAGATGCGTGGCTGACCTAGTTTGTTGGAATTGCAACAAAAGTGGTCACCGGCATCGTATGTGTACGGAGCCACGACGAATTTTTTGCTACCGTTGTCGCGCCCCAGGAGTCACCCGCGCCCAGTGCATCAACTGTAACTTAGGAAACGACCGGCGGTGAATGTTGACCCGACAGCAACTTCCACGACTACCGAGCTGTCGGAAAATATCCCTCCCGCCGAGATATCGAGTCTGACAATCCCGTCAGAGACTATCCTTGGACTTCAGGTTCCAGCACTTATCGATTAAGGAGCCAGTAAAACCTTTATAGGCCCTGAGTATATTGCTCTTTTTACAGACCTTGGAATCTCCAGTGTACCAACCCCACCTAGACGTGCGCGAGTAGCTACTGGAGAGGAAGTGAGAGTTTGTAGTGCCGCTGACATATGTGTAGGTGTTGAGGACCGCCAGATTAACCATCGCTTCTACTGGATGCCGTCTTTGACCCAACCATGTGTCTTGGGTTTAGATTTTCTTCGGGCAGCCAAAATCACGATTGATTTTTCGTCCAACACTTGGTGGTTTCAAAACCACCCAACTAAAGTGCATACTTTTACTCCGGGGACTCGTTCTTGCTCGGTGATGGTGTGCAATGGTCTCCAAACGATGACGGAGGACGAGGCAGCTCGATTAAAAATTTTTTTGAATTACCACCTACCTACTAGTACTGA
Organism: Microplitis mediator; assembly: GCF_029852145.1. NCBI lineage: Eukaryota > Metazoa > Arthropoda > Insecta > Hymenoptera > Braconidae > Microplitis > Microplitis mediator. The sequence continues at coordinate 7,680,534 of NC_079974.1, read as the reverse complement.
TAAGACCGGAATTATGACCTTAACCGAGCATTCTATCGATGTCGGTACGTGTGAGCCAATTAAACAGCGACACAACCAAGTATCGCCAGCTATACTCGAGATTATGTGGAAGAAAGTCGACTATATGCTGGAGAATAATATTATCGAGCCTTCGAACAGCAACTGGTCCAGTCCCGTTGTCATGGTTAAGAAACCTAATGGCAAGTCTCGTTTCTGTATCGACTTCAGGAAAGTTAACGCGAAGACTATGCGAGATGCTTACCCGATCCCGATTATGACCACCATATCAAATCAATTAAGGCGGGCAAATTATTTAACTATCCTTGACCTCAGCCAAGCGTACTTCCAGATACCACTGGCAGAAGATAGTCGAGAGGTAACTGCATTTACCGTACCAGGTCGAGGATTATTTCAGTTCAGACGGATGCCATATGGACTCACCAACGCTCCAGCGACCTTTCAACGGTTGTTGAATAGTCTTATTGGCCCTGAAATGTATCCTCATGTCTTCGTCTACCTAGACGATATTATTATCGTCACCGAAACCTTCGACGAGCACCTGTATTGGCTGGAGACGGTGTTAGAAAAGATAAAGATGGCGGGACTGACCATCAATAGGGACAAGAGTGTCTTCTGTCGCGCTGAAGTCCGGTATTCGGGCTTCTTAGTGAACAGCGAAGGAGTCTAGGTGGACCCAGAGAAGACCTCGGCAGTTCGTGAATTTCTGATACCAAGAAACCTCAATCAGGTGAGAAGATTTCTTAGTATGGCATCTTGGTACCGACGATTTATACCAGAGTTTGCTACCGTGGCTGAACCTCTGACCAGGCTGACCAAGAAAAATATTTCTTGGCACTGGGCTGAAGAGCAGCAGAAAGCTTTCGAGATTTTAAAGACTAGGTTGACATCAGCTCCAACTCTAGTCTGTCCCGATTTTTCAGTACCGTTTACTCTCCAGACCGACGCAAGTAGCGTAGGGTTAGGATAGGTATCGACGTAGGTAGTTGATGGCCAAGAGCGGGTGATAGCCTACGCGAGCCGTGCACTCACGGAGGCTGAAAAGAAATACACCACGACCGAACAAGAATGTCTCGCAGTCATCTGGTCGATCAGGAAGTTCCGTTGTTATTTAGAAGGGTATGAATTTACTGTGATCACCGATCACAGTAGTCTACGCTGGCTGAATAACTTGAAGAATCCTACGGGCCGTCTGGCTAGATGGGCCCTGGAGATGCTGGAGCACATGTTCACTATCGTTCACTGGCGTGGAGCTTGTCATCATGTACCGGATGCTTTGTCTCGAATACCGGAGGGTGAGTCCGAGCTGCTGAACCTACTCGAGGAGGTTCGAGACCCGTGGTATCTGCGGAGATGCCGAGATATCACGCGAGCTCCAGATAGATTTCCCGACTGGCGCGTGGAGGGGAATAAAATGTACCACCACCGGCCAAATCATTCCGTCAACTATGAAGTTGAAGATCTCGATTCTTGGAAGTTAGTGTTACCGAAAGAGATGAGGAGAAGAGCGCCCCAGGAAAATTAGAGACCCCTCAAGCAGGTCATTTGGGCGTGGATAAGACTCATCACCGTTTGGCCTTCTTCTACTACTGGCCAAATATGTTTCGAGACGTAACGGAGTACGTGAGAAGGTGTGATGCATGCCAGCGAGGTAAAGTCGAGCAAGCTGCACCCGTGGGCCATATGCACCAACGTATCATCGAGTCACCTTGGGCCATGATTGCTACAGACGTTATGTGTGCTGGTACTCCAAGTAAATCTGGTCATACAGCTATTCTGGTGATCCAGAATTCATACACCAAGTGGGTAGAATTATATCCACTCAAACGAGCAACTGGAGCAAAGATCGTGTGTGCCTTGGAAGACCTAATTATGTGTCGCTGGGGAGTACCGAAAGTTTTGCTTACCGATAATGGTACCGAGTTCGTCAACAGAGATTTGCACGCTCTGGCAGCGAGAATTGGTTATAAGCACGTGACCACTCCACCGTATCACGCGCAAGCAAATCCAGTGGAGAGAGTCAACAGAGTCCTGGGGACTATGATACGTTCTTTTATTCGTGCTGATCATCGCGAATGGGACCTGCATCTGCATGAGTTCCGATTCGCGTATAATACCGCATTTCACAGTTCCGTGGAGGCCACTCCAGCCTTTGCCAATTTTGGTAGAGAGCCCGAGGCGGCTATTTCGCTTCGGCGAGAGGCGGAGGGGGTTATCGAAATTATTCCGCGTCCACACCAAGAATGGGTCAACCGCATAGCACGTCTAAATAAATGGAGAAAGTCCATTGTGCATGCATTGGAGACTGCATTTCAACATCAGGCGCACTATTATAACTTGCGCCGACGACACCAACAGTATCAAGTTGGTGACTTGGTATTGAAACGTCAGCATGTGTTATCCTCAGCCGCGAAGAGATTCTCGGCTAAGATGATGACCCCGTTCCATGGACCATTTATTGGTTCTCGTCGTATTTCTAATACGGTATACGAGTTGGAGAGCTTGGACGGCCGGAATCTTGGGAAGATCTCTGTTCAGGATATTAAACCGTACCACACTCCCGAGTGATTAGTCCCAATTTACACTAATGCAAAAAATTAAAGGAGCAGAAAAATTGTATAAATTTTTTAGTGATTTTAGGAAGGCTGTAACTTGGTGAAAAATGATCGTATCAAGATTTTAAAAAAAGCATTTTATAGCTTGAAATCTCTAGTTTTGGTGCATTTTTTTTTAAATTTTTTAAAAGCTCCGGTTATTGCGCAAACATAAGAAATACCGCGAGACAAAAAATTTCTAAATTTTTTTTTTTTTTTCCGAAGAGCCTACGGACCGCGAAAAAATTCTTTCAACTAAACGAATGCATAGTTCGTTTAGCAAATTTATTCAGCTTCAATTTGGTTTTTTTTTTAACCTCGTAGGACGATCTGTCGCAGAGATATCAGCCTTCAAACAGAAAATGATCCTTTTGGCTTTGATCATCGATATTCCAGGTACCAATGATCGCACAGAACGTTGAAGGGCGGCGATAAAAACTTGAATAAATTCCATACGAGACCCTGTCATCATTTTTTGGAAAAAAAATTTTTTTTCATTTTTAACATCCATTAGAAGTAAGTACAAAAAAATGACTTTTTTTTGGTTTTTTAGTAAATCAACCGCTACTCTGCAAATATCGAGAAAAAAAATAATGTTGCCAGGGACTTTTTTAGCTCAATGTACCCCCAAGACCCCTGTAAATTTTAAAATTGATCCATCGGACCGTTTTTTGGGAATCATCGATCAAAGTTTAGCTAAACAATTAAAAAAGCAAGTTTTGTTCCTTTAATTGTGTAATCATAATCAAAATGAAAAAATTTTTTTTTTTTACTCTTCTCAAATTTTTGCGTTGGTGACGCAGCAAATATAAGGAAATGACAAAAAAAATTAAAAATTTTCAAAAAATGGCAAAAAAAAAATCGAAGAAAATAAAAATTGAAGCTTTTTTTTTGAGCTCTAAATTTTTTTTTGCCATTTTTTGAAAATTCTTTATTTTTTTTGTCATTTCCTTGCATTTGCTGAGTCACCAACGCAAAAATTTGAGAAAAGTCAAAAAAAAAAATTTTTTCATTTTGATTATGATTACACAATTAAAGGAACAAAACTTGCTTTTTTAATTGTTTAGCTAAACTTTGATCGATGATTCCCAAAAAACGGTCCGATGGATCAATTTTAAAATTTACAGGGGTCTTGGGGGTACATTGAGCTAAAAAAGTCCCTGGCAACATTATTTTTTTTCTCGATATTTGCAGAGTAGCGGTTGATTTACTAAAAAACCAAAAAAAAGTCATTTTTTTGTACTTACTTCTAATGGATGTTAAAAATGAAAAAAAATTTTTTTTCCAAAAAATGATGACAGGGTCTCGTATGGAATTTATTCAAGTTTTTATCGCCGCCCTTCAACGTTCTGTGCGATCATTGGTACCTGGAATATCGATGATCAAAGCCAAAAGGATCATTTTCTGTTTGAAGGCTGATATCTCTGCGACAGATCGTCCTACGAGGTTAAAAAAAAAACCAAATTGAAGCTGAATAAATTTGCTAAACGAACTATGCATTCGTTTAGTTGAAAGAATTTTTTCGCGGTCCGTAGGCTCTTCGGAAAAAAAAAAAAAATTTTAGAAATTTTTTGTCTCGCGGTATTTCTTATGTTTGCGCAATAACCGGAGCTTTTAAAAAATTTTGAAAAAAATGCACCAAAACTAGAGATTTCAAGCTATAAAATGCTTTTTTTAAAATCTTGATACGATCATTTTTCACCAAGTTACAGCCTTCCTAAAATCACTAAAAAATTTATACAATTTTTCTGCTCCTTTAATTTTTTGCATTAGTGTACGTGCCTTCGTAAGTATAATCGCTACACTGTTGAAGAAAATTATCTGTTACTCATATTTATAAACACCTATCTCCACTTATTTAGTATTTAGGGAATAATAGCTGATAAAGTGTTTTTCTTGATTACTAAATAACGATTGCCGATAAATTTAGAAAAATTGCGGTAATTTCGAAAATACGTTGGAAAATTTAAAATTGCATTCCCAAACGGTCATTTTATTTTTAATCATTACTTTTAAGTATTTTTTTTTTTTATTACATCGTGAAAAATTCCCAACAGATTTTACTATGGGTGCATAGTAGCACTGAACTATAAGGAAACTGATTCAAAATTTACAAGTGTTCCATAGTAAACGTATGCGCAGACTACACGATTGTGGCCTATGGCATACGTTTACTATGGAACACTTGTAAATTTTGTATCAGTTTCATTATAGTTCAGTGTTACTATGCAGTGCATAGGTAGTATGCATAATGCCCCCAAAATTATTAATTATATATTTACATGTATAAATATTATATGTCAGTCATATAATTAAAATACATATCTTATCATATAACTTAAAGTATAGTATAAAATATTATAAGCAATATGTATAAGTTAGCATGTAAAAAACATATTTTACCGGTATATATGTTGTAAGTTATAAAATAATATCATATTTCGGCAAAATTTTATATATGGCTCCATATATGGTTTCTTATAATTCCATATAATTTATCATATATTTTGAATTATACTGAAGCTCATATATTGCTTTTTCATACGGGTAGTAAAACCTAAACTCACAATTAACTTTTTCAATAAGACAATTCATAGATAAACTGAGAAAATTAAAGATAGCCCGAACTGATAATCGAACCTAGACCATGTCGGTATCGCGCCGAGTGCTCTGCCAGTTGAGATATCCGGTACTATACTATATTCCGTTCAATTTGATCAAAAACTGTCCATAAGACTATCTTTATTTTTCTTAGTTTATCTACAAATTGTCTTATTGAGAAGGTTAATTGTAAGTTTAGGTTTTACTATATTTAAAAATTGGGAATTCTCCTCCGAAAAAATTAATCCTTGCCCCTCATACACTTTACGATTGTTTTTGTACAATTTTATTCAACTTCTGAGCTCTTAAAACCAATCCAAAAAAACTTCAGCGCAAAGTCATAAAAAATAAGCCAAATTTAAAAATTTTTTTATTTTCAATTGAAAAAAAAAATATAAAGGAAAGTCCGCACAAAATGGGAATAGCGGGGTTAAAAACTGTCTTAGTTGAAGTTTTTTTTGAGACAAAAAATTGAAAATCGAAGGTTTCAGACTTCGAAAAAATGACGGTTTTTTTGAAAAAACTGAAATATTTCATATATTGTGACATCCGAAAAATTTTTTGTATTTTTTTTTTTGAAAATTACATTCAAAATACAAATTTTGAAAAAAAAAGTGCCGAAAGGTCAATTTGTGAGAAAGTTATAGCAATTTAAAAAAAAAAAGAGCGTTTTTTTTCAAAAATTCGTAACTTTTTTTGGGTTAGGTAAAAAAATCTGAAAAAATTCAGAAAATGTCTTTGGTAGGATAGAAAATGATAAACAAGTTTTAGCGAAATCGAAGGGGGTCGGGTCAAAACCTCGGTGATTTGGCATGAAATGTCCCACATATATGTACGGTACTTAACTACTGTTCGGTCAAGAGTCAAATATTTGCGCTCCTCGCGAACCTTTAGTCACTCACAACCAGACGGCAGCACTCAGCAACTGATCAGACCACTCGCGAACTCAGAGCCAATCAAAAATTTACTTTTTAAACTATTAGTTCACCGCATTGAAAAAAGAGCTGCGACAAGAAACGCATTGATTGGCTACTTAAATCGACATAACGACCTCTATCGAGTTACTCAGGATACATCGCTAAGAAATTTCTAACGGATTTTTTAATTGGTTCAATATCACGTGATTATTTGTATCGAATTTTGCTATTCGTAAATATCACGCCACTGTCCTGGAAATATTTTGATTGGCCATTCGCAATTAGCGCATGCACTGAGCCATTCGCTTGGAGAAGAAGACGCTTTTTTCACCAGCTTTCTGCACATGTTTTCTGAAAAGTTAGACGCTAAATTTTTTGCTTTCGAAATTAAGAATATTGAGTTATCCGCTTGTGATTTTTCAATTAAGATTAGAATTCGCTATAGTGAAAATTAATTTATTTTACTTATTTAGTTAAACCAATTCAGTTTATCGTTTTGTAAGAATATTCACTACATGGCAACCAGTGTATTTTGCTGTGTAATAAAGTAAACCAAGTGTTACTAATTTTTGTGTTAAAATTAAGTGTTTTATTTTGAAAACCTTTCACCAGCCAACACCAGATGAATTCCCTTTTTTTTGTGTTTTTTTTGTTAGTACTTTACGCTACAACTACACATATGAAAAATAATATTTTGTGAAATTTTCACAGTTGATTTAATATGTTTTGTAAGGAGCCTTTTAAATGTATTTACACTTGCTGCTGACTTAACATTTTTCGGTCAATTATTAAACCACGAAAAGCCTATATCAATAATCGAATTTTTTGCTGTGATAGTTTTAGTAAGAGAAATTGTTAGTAACGATCTATTTCTTGTACTGTAATTATGGAAATCACCATTAAACTCAATGTTATTTGATTAATATTCGGGTGCTAAGCCATTTAACATTTTATAAATTATGATGCAAGAGTTAAAAATTATACGCTGATAAATTGTTATTCAACCTAACGTTTTCAATATTAGTTCGATTTCGGTATATCAACTTACAGCAAGTGCCATATTCGCTAAGCTGTGATATTTTTTCATACAAATAGGTCAAACGTCTAACGAATTGTAGTGATTTACTAGAATGTTCCCTTTTGTGTTTCTTCTACTCGTTGTTTTATGACCACATTTCTTGCACAAATAGAATCTTTTTCTGTTTATTATTGAGACACTAATAAAATTATTTGTACTAGGGGGCGTCTGGTGGAGACAGTATATATTAAAGTATTTGTTGTGAAGACCATTAATGGGAGTAGTTGCATTGTTGAGTCGGTCTTCCATTACTGATAGAGAAAGTGGTGCAATCTCTCCATATGGTGTTATTAATCATTTAATAATTTCATCATCTACATCAGAAGATGCACGCTCTTTTCTTCTGGGAGATCCAGATTCACTCTCATCGAACATCCCATCAGTATTGTTTGAAGTACTGCTCTTATTGCTGCTATCAATTTCATCTTCTGAATTCTCTTCCCTTCATAGTTTTGACTCTCGCTTAATCTTTTCTAGTCGTGTGTACTGAATCTATCTTTGGTAGCCATTTTGTTTTGTCGAGGTTTTTTCTAGTAGAAGACAAAAAAGAATATCTAGAGAAGTAGTCTAGACGCTGTATTACCTTTTCGTAAACTTTTGAGGTCGGTGTACAAAATGATATTATTTTTATGTTTTTTGACTCGCTGAAACCGAATATCGCAGTTATTTTTCTGAACTCCCGGGCCATCATTTGTTTATAACCATTTGTTTAAACAATTGTTTAGAAAATCATTTTTTAAGGATTGGTTATTTTTAACTTCTCGCTAAGAAAATTGTAAATTTTCAAAAATTCGGGAAGATATTGGTTTCGGTCCGATTTACGAAATTCGAATTTTCATCAGATGTCGCCGTTTTGATGTCCTAGGAAGCTATTCTGACTAATTTCAAGATGATGTCCGAGTGTATGTATGTATGTATATACGTACGTACGAATGTACGTATGTAAATACCTGTATCGTTTGAACGGATGAACCGATTTTGAACTTTAAGGTGTCGTTCGACACGGCTTGTTAATATCTTGAAGCTGTAAGAAAATTGAGCTTGATCGGTAGGGCTCGTTGAGAGATATTCCGCTGCATTTCGTGATTTTACTGATCTCTCGGTCATGAAATTCGAAAAAAAATTTTTTTTTTTTTAAATTTTGTTTCGAAAAAAAACTTGTTTTTTTTTTGGAAATTTGAGCACTGTCTGCAAAAAAATTGTGGACAAAGCTCTGAAAAAAATTTTTTTTTCATCTTGTTAAAGATTATGAGCCTTTCAGAGCAAAAAACGTGATCTTTGAATTTTTTCGAAAATTTGATCGAGTGAAACAAAAAAACGGCTGGTTAGATCGATCTGGCTCTTCGTAGGGTTTTTGTGGACTTGATTTTCCAAAAAACCACAAAAAGCCCTTTTTTTGTTGCATTTTTAAATTCGTGTGACGACAGGAAAAAAAATGTTTTTTCAAAAAAGCAATGGCTAACCGTTGAAGGGAATTTATTCAAGTTTGTAAAACCCACCATTAACTTTCTGTGCGATCATTGGTTTCTGAGATATCGATAATCAAAGACACAAGGATCCTTTTCCATTTGAAGACCGATATCTCGGCGAGAAGTGGACGTATCAAGGTCCATAAAAAGAGAAATTAAAGCTGAATAATGAAGGTATCCGATCCTTATAGTGGTTAAGCAAAAATAATTTTTTCCACGCCCGGAGACAAAAAAAAAAAAATTACAAAAATTGGAAAATTTTTTTGTCGCTGGTTTTTCTAAGATTACTCTAAAATCACTGACGCTAAAAAATTTTGAAGTTCTAATCCAAAAAGTAGACACTTGGAGCTACAATTTTCTTTTTTTCTATTTCGTGTACGATCATTCCTCTCAAAGTTAGGGCCTGTTGAAAATCGCCCAAAAATTTGGAATTTTTTTTTGATCCTTTAATTTTTTCCATTAGTGTATATATTTTTTATGTATTTTTTTTATATGATAAATATATATTTTTTATATTTTAACATATATTTTTTTTTTTTTTTAATCAATTTTTTTCATGGGGGTTTGTGATGGTGGGATGGAGATGACCAGTATTGAGGGCACCTGTGATTTGTGTTTGTGATAATTTGTGCTGATATTTCTTACTACTATGACTACTTATCGTTTATATTATTATACTAAATTATTCTTACTATAATTACTTAAAACTAGTACTATTACTATGCTTAAAACTAGGACTAAAGTTCTAATACTACTTTTTTTTTATTTGCTTAAACAACTAATTACTTATTTACTATTACTATGTACTCATTACTATTCTTATATCTTTTTTTCTTATTAACATGACTGTCGTTTCTATATATGATTATTAAAACTTATACTTATGTTTACAACTAATTTCTTGTATTATTTTTATACTATGGGGTTTATTTTTCTTATTATAAACATTATTATTTCCTTTCGGCAATGACGTATTATTATTTAATTATACTCATATTACTGTGTTTATTGACTTTTAAGTTCAAGTTGAATGAATTTAGCGAAATATCAATTACAGTGTAAACTCTATATAACGTCACTCCATTTAACGTCAAACTCCGTATAACGTCAAAATTTCTCGACTTTGGTTGGTTTACATTGTTGTCTATACAATAATACACTCCATATAGCATCACGCTCACTCTAATTAACGACCACAATAAGGCATTACTAATTACTAGGAAGTACTGACTAAGTTGCCGAAATCAATGGAAATGTAGTTGTGTATGTTTTCTTTTACTGACATACCGAAAATTCTAAGAAATGCAGTCGTATGTTTGTTGTGTGAATGAACTTACACATGTTTACCTCAACTACTCGGCTTTCGTTAGTTACACGCCCATGGATCAGAGTGTTATTAAAAGCCTCAAAAGTCACTACAGGAAAAAACTTTTAATGGAACTGGTTGAATCTGAGGGCAAAACTTCTATTAATATGCTGCATGCAGTGGATTTTTTATCAAAAGCCTGGGAAAAGATCACAGCAACAACGATTCAGCACTCTTTTCGCCATGCTGGACTTTGTACGACAAGTGAAGATATAGATTGCGAATCAGAGTTTGAATGTGAAGACCTTCCTCTAAGTAAGTGGGCTGAACAGTTTAATGTCCCTAAAAATTTATTTTAGACTATACGAAATAAGCGTTGTCATTTGTATTGTATTATTGTTATTTGTATAATATTATTTGTATAATACACTCGTACATGTTAGAACGTTAAAATAATGCAATTTTTTCTTTCTTTCCATTTAACGACCACTCTCTATAACGTCGAAAAATGCACGGTCCCTTAAGTGACGTTATATAGAGTTTACACTCTATTTAAAATGGCATTCAACACGGAAAAAGAATGGATAAAACAGAATATCGACACGTGGAACAGCTGGAATGATGTCGAAAAAAGATTCAGATTAACGTTCTGTAAAACAATAAAAGATGCAGATGTACTACAAGAAATTTTCTCAACATACCAGAGAAAAAATGAAGACTCACAGCAATTCATTAAAAACATGCGGACAAAGTTTGATGAACTCCAGTGCCCAATGGACATGGAGAAAGAGTTGGAAATAATAATACCCAAGCTAGATGCAGAAATCCAGAGGGAACTGCATATATTCGAGCCCATATTATCATATAAAAAATTAACTGAAGCATTGTCAAAAGCTGAAAACAGAGTTACGGGCATGAGACGATCAAGAGAAAATAGAAGATCGGCAGTACGTAGGCTACAGTCAACAAAAGATTCTGTAGCAGGAACGGAAACAGAATCAGAAACAGAGACAGAACAGGAAAAAGTGAGAAGAATCCAAAAAAAAAAGAAACAACATAAAACAATGATAAATAAGGAACAAGTCAAGCATAAAAAAATTGCTGACAATAACGACGATAAAAAATTAAATGTCGTATTTAACAATGAAAAATACAGTTACAGGGGCAGGTCGAAGTCAAGCGATCGTAGTAAAAGATCAGGATCCGACACATCGAGATCATCTTCAAGATCAGTAGGCGGCACGTACACGTGCTTGAACCGTGGAAAGAAAGGCGATCATAAAACCAGAGACTGCAAAGAAGACAGAGTAGACGTCTGTGTACGCTGTTTTAAAATAGGGGAGACAGCAAGAATATATAACTGTATAAAAAACTAGAGTAGTGAGCGCATCAGAGGGAATTGTTGCTCGTACCTCAAATACTCCCCGCAACAACCCGTCAACGCAGGAGGGAGAGGCCACCCAGTCACATCTATCTGGATAACACGGATAGTATGACAGACGACCACGCGACATCGAGTGAGTCAGAAGTGAGCGCGGACGGGAGTTACCAGACCAAACATAATAAAAATTATAATTGTGAAAATATCTGTGCCATAATGGGTGGTTGTATTGCGACGTGTTGATGAGATGATTATTATGAGCCGTCACCGGTACATACGAACGAAGTGGCAGTGAACAAACAACTAACAGCAGCTCGACCAGAAGATGCGCGTACCATTATTATACCAGAGGGTGCAACATTGTGCCAGAGGACGACGATCATAGTAAATAAACATTTTATATGCATAGTCGACATAAGTAATATCAGATGTACGGCATTGTTCGACTCAGGTGCCAGCCGGAACTTTATGACACAGCATATCGCAAAAAAAATACCAGCGAATACTATAAAATTTAAATTTGACTCAGCTAAAACTTCGTTTATTTTAGCAGATAATTCAGCTATCCAAAGTTTATACAGGGTATTTGTCACATTTGAGATCGATGGTGTGGAAATAAATACATGGTTCGAAGTATTTGATCAGATGCCAGATAATATAATATTCGGCATGAAGTTTCTGATGGACCACGGGATACATTTACATGCTGACAGTATGAGCTGGACATGGAAACATGACAGTAAGCAAAGAATATGTGAATCAGCAGTACCAGGTGACCAACTATGTACCATTCAATTAAATGTGAGTGAATCAGAAAAACTAACCAGATTTTTAGATGCTGAATTAACGTTAATGGACCAAGCCGAACTTGGGACATTAAAAGGAGTTGAATCCGAAATTGAATTGACAAATTATACACCAATATGCGTCAAGCCATATAGAAAATCGCCAAAAGTCACTGAAGCACTACATAAAATCATTGAACAGTTGCTGGACCAGAAAATAATTCAGCCGAGTACCAGCGAGTGGAGCTTTCAGCCAGTGAGGGTAAAGAAAAAGTTATTACCAGGGCAAGACGCAGATGACATCATAACATGGAGAATGTGCATCGACTACAGGCCACTGAACAAGGTCATGAAAATGGTAAATTATCCCATGCGGAGAATTGATACATCACTAGAAGTTATCAGAGAAGGTGCATATCGAAGTGTGATTGATTGCACTAATGCATACTACCAGATCTAAATTAAACCAGAGCATCGCCAGTTTACAGCGTTTGCCGTCGAAGGAATGGGCGCATTTGAATTTGTGTGAATGCCTTTTGGCTTGTCCACAGCGCCTGGGACATTCCAACGGGAAATGGATCTGATTATACAAACTATGAAACAAGTATTACGCCAGCTTGAACTACCAGCCCACTGGATCAATTATGTTCATCCATATATGGACGACTGGGTGGTAGCAACACCGACATTTGATAATCATCTGCAAGTGCTGGAGATTTTATTCAAGGTCTTCAGAGAGGTACGCATGCTAATCAAAAGAGATAAATGTAGATTTTGTGTTTCAGAAATGAAATATCTGGGGTTAATCATCAAAGGGAACGAACTACACCCGGACCCAGAAAAGCTGAGCGCAATAGAAAATTACCCGGAACCAACCAGAAAGAAACAGCTGAGACGTTTCTTGGGAATGGTAAATTGGTACAGGAGGCACATTAAAATGGTCGCAAAAATCCAAGGATCACTCACATCATTGGTCAGTGAGAAAGCTATATGGACTTGGGGACCAGATCAACACAAAGCGTTCAATCAGATGAAAGAAATGCTTTTAAATGCCTCAGCATTGACAGTACCAGACTATAACTTACCTTTCATTTCATATACAGATGCTTGTGACACCGGTATCGGAGCAGTTCTTACTCAGAAAGGATCAGATCACGAATATCACATCACTGCGATCAGTAGATCGTTAAACAAACATGAGAGGAATTACGCAACGACATAAATGGAGTGCTTAGCAGTCATTTGGTCATACCAGAAGCTAAGAGGATATTATGATGAATATCCCGTGACAGTCGTTACTGATCATGCAAGTTTAAAGTGGCTGTAAAATGTCAAAAATCCAAAGGGTCGACTAGCCCGATGGGTAGCAGAATTTTCGTTATGGACAATAACAATCGTCCATCGACCAGGCATCAACAATGAAGCGGCCGACGCTCTATCAAGAGTCTACGAGGGCGTCGAACCGGAACTAGAGAAGGTCAGTAGACTGAAAGACATTAGACAACAGTGGTACGATCGAAAGTTAACCGAGATCAAGGCTACACCAGAACGTTTCCCTCAATGGAAGTGTCTCGATAATGACCTATATTATTATCGACTGCGACACCCCACCCAACTATTTGAGGATGCGCCAGAACATTAGAAGCTAGTAGCCAAACCAGAACAGCGCAGATCAATAATCAGCGATGCGCATGACGAACTTGTATCAGGACACGGGGGTATCAGTAAGACATATCACCACGTGGCAAACCACTATTACTGGCCTAACCTATACTATGACGTGACTGAGTATGTCAGCAATTGTGACGTCTGCAAGTTGAATAAACCAGATACCAATCCACCACAAGTCATACCGGGACATCGACCAATAACAGAGTTATGGGAAAGTGTTTCAGTGGACACCGTCGGACCACTGCCCAGATCGACACACCAGAAGACTCATTTGATTGTCTTGTGTGACATGTATTCAAGATACTTGGAAGTTCAACCTATCTCAGAACCTACAGGTAGTAAGATTGTATTTTTCCTACGTTCTGTATTTAATCGTTGGGGCTACCCAAGGGTAGATGTCACAGACAACGGAACAGAATTCGTGAACAAGGTAGTATCAGAGTACTTACAGACCAATAATATCATACACGAGTTGACACCCACTTATCATCCACAGGCAAATCCTGTGGAAAGAATAAACAGAAATTTAAAGACATTAATCAGAACTTTTCTTACAGATAAGCATTCCAAATGGGACCAGAATCTCCCAGAACTTGTTTATGCTTATAATACATCTGTTCACAGCTCGCTGACCGTCAGCCCAGCGTATTTAAATTTTGGCCGTGACCCGAGGTACCTAGATCTCCATCGGGGAGGAAAAGTTTTGACGGAATTTCACAATCAAAATCATCGTAATACCGTTTTGTCACTAATCAATGAATTAAGACATTACATCGAGTCTTTTATGATCAAAGCTCAGAATAGACAGGATGAGCAGGCACCAGAACCCAATATCGACTAGGGGTTTTCAGGCGCGCGTCCACGCGCCCTCTACCATTATTTTTATTACTACAGAATTCAATATAATGGTTGGCGCGAGAACGCTTTCTTTAAAAGGCATAGAAAGATAAAATGTACCTCATAAAATTTATATGTAGTTATAGGCAGTTTAAAGTTTAAACTCGCTAATTACAACTATGTACTGTGATTAATTAGTATTCGTAAACAATCTTAATAAATATTTGTATAAAACATTATTTACTATTTAAATTGAAAGATTCTATTGCAACTCAACAATTATTTCATTACTATCATAATCAATGAAGCATTAAATGACTATTCATTATTTATATATGGGATATGTTAGTGAAGGTTAAATTTAAAATTATTCCGAAAATCTAGAATCTTAATAGTTACTACCATATATGAGTATACCGTTGACGAAATTCCCGAATGGTTTTGAAAATTGATTTCAGTATAAATAGTAGATCGTAATATTATTTCTATACTAAATGTTGCGACACATACAAAGTTTTCAAATGAAATCCAATAATTTTTTCGGAAAGCGGGAGTGTCCACATGAAAGGCATTATTTTCAAAAATCTAATTTTATTTAAGTAGATCCACTCAGATCAAAACAGTTCTAAGTTATAAAAAATAATATCTCCGTCGATTTGATTAAATCTAGTTAAATCTCGATTATTTTCTTTCATATTTGATTACCGGTAATAATTGATAGTATAATTTCAATATCGTTTTCGTTTGATCTCCATAAAATTTTACAGATTAAAACTTTTTAATATGAATTATCATAACAGTTCATTATCAAAAAAAAAACTGATTAATGAGCTTATAGTTGTATAGTATATTATTGCAGTTTTTGAGACATTCAGGTTATAAATAATTGAAAATTTTGAATTCACCAAATCGTTGGGGCGATCGTGGGCGCGGATCGATGAGAGTCTCGAATTTAATGAAATTTTTAATAATGAAATAATATCTTACGTCTATGTCACATTTGATACGTTTGTAACTGTCAATATGTATATCTTTAGTATATGTAATAGTTATTCCTTAATACTAAGGAGTAGTTTACTATGTATTATTATAAATTTAATTATTTATGAAATAATAAACGGAAATTTTTTAACTTTGGTGATGACCAGTAATGATTGGTATTATAATCTTGATTTCATTTTCATTTAATCTCCATAAAATTTTACGCATAAAACTTTTCATTATAAATATTAGTTTACTATCTAAAAATACTGATTGTGAGCTTATAGTTGTATAGTATACTATTGCAGTTTTTGAGGCATTCATGTTATGAATAATTCAAAATTTTGAATTCACTGAATCGGTGGGGTCATCGTGGGTGCGGATCGATCAGGGTCTCGAATTTTATGAAATTTTTAATAATGAAATAATATCTTACGTTTAATTATATCACATTTGATACGTTTGTAACTGTCAATATGTACATCTTTAGTATATGTAATAGTTATTTTTTTTACTAAGGAGTAGTTTACTATGTATTATGATAAATTTAATCATTTAAAAAAAAATAAACGGAAATTTTATACCTTTGATGATTACCAGTAATTAATAGTATTATGATTTCAATATCACTTTCATGTTATCTAAAATTGTACGCATAAAACTTTTCATTAAAAATATTAGTTTACTATCTAAAAAGACTGATTCTGAGCTTGTAGTTGTATAATATACTATTGCAGTTCTTGAGGCATTCATGTTATGAATAATTCAAAATTTTGAATTCACTGAATCGGTGGGGTCATCGTGGGTGCGGATCGATCAGGGTCAAAAATTTTATGAAATCCCTAATAATGAAATGGAATTCTAATATAAATTTATTACCCAATACTTTTTTAATTTATAATGTGTATATTATTAATATACGACATTTTGTTCTTAATAATAAAGTATTATTTCAATAATCATAATTACCTTTCTTATATTATATATAATCTATAATTCTACTATATTATTATTTCCCATAATAATAAAAGATAGATAAAAAAATTTCGCATTTCTATTCAGTATCAAACAATTCCTTATAAACATAATTCTTAGCTAAATTATTTCCCCTGTCATTGTTTAAATGAATTTTCAAAGATTGCCAAGATTTAACTCTAGATATTGCTACATAAAATTGTCCATGATTAAAAACATCTTTTCGAAGGTCTATTCCGATTTTATCAAATGTTTGTCCTTGTGATTTATTAATAGTCATTCCAAATGCTACTCTCATAGGAATTTGGCGACGTTTAAATGTAAAAGCATTTGCATTGTCATAATAAAGTGTAATCCGATTTATAAATACTATATGACCTAATTGATTGCCTGTTAAAATCTTACATTTCAACAAATTATTACCTAATTCTAAAATCATTAATCTCGTTCCGTTACAAAGCCCCTCATCAATACTTAAATTTCTTATAAGCATTACAACACTATATAATTTCAATCTCAATTCGTGTGGTGGAAAATTAGGTGGGTTTATCGTATTTAAATATTCAGGTAAAATGGCGTCATTGATATCTCCATTATCGCAATTCTCGACACTGTCAATACTTGTATACACTTTTTCAGTCGTACTATCTAATAAATCAATGACTTTTGTGAAATCTTCATAAAGTTTGTTTTTTATTAACCCACCATATACATCATTAACAATATTAGCATTATTATATGCTATACAATGTTCTGGAATATTAATGTAGTCCTCACTATTATTCAAAGTACCATTACCGACCGATAAAAGAAATTCAACAAATTTTTTTCCTTCTGGTAGAGCCCTCATATTTTGTGTTAACGTAAATTTTGAAAAATGTTTCCACAAAAGGCTAAATTTTATCGACAAATTCACTGTTTCGCCTCGTGTTGCATTCACTTTAATAGGCAGTCATTGACGAAAATCACCACCAAGTACAATTATTTTTCCACCAAATGGTAAATCATTATTCATTATATCACATAACGTCCGATTGACTAATTCTAATACATGTCTTAGTGCCATCGAGGCTTCATCCCACATAATTATATCAATATTCTTCAAATATTCATATTCTTTTCACTGATTTTTGATATTCGATGTTGAATCATTAAAAAGAGGTACTGGCATACCAAATGCTTTATGAACAGTTTAACCTTGTGGAAGCAAAGTTGCTGCTATACCTGTAAATGCCATTGTACAAATATTCTTATTCTCCCCTTTAAGTATATTATAAATAGTTGTATAAATAAAAGTTTTTCTAGAACCACCAGGTCCATCTATGTAAAAGCAAGTAGGGTTATCATTATCATTCGTATTAAGAACAGCATCTCTAATTTTATCAACGATTATTTTCTGTTCAATATTCAACTTAACATATTGGTTATGACCAATATTTTTATGTTGATTAGCTGACATGGAGGTATTAGTGAATTCATCATTATCAATTTCAGAAATTTGTATCATAGATGAAAATTGATTAAGGCTCGATCCTTCTGCTAACAACATTGTATTTAAGTAGGTGTAAACCGTTCTGTAATCGGTAAACGAGACCTTTACCGGCAGAAGTTCGCGACATCTATGAGATTGGCACATAATTATTTTTATATGCTGGTTTATCGACGCAACATAAAAATATATCCTAACGCCATCTTCCTTTAGCAAAGTTGTTTAAAAAAAATTCTTGGTCAAAAATTGCTCTAGAATCGTTGCAGTAACTAAACAGAGCGTATTTTTATTTTCCTTTTTTCTTTTTTCCTAGAGCAGTACAAAGTACAATTCATGAAGACAGGAAAAAGGAAATCAAAAATTCTTATCAAACTCTGGTGCAAGTTTCTGGAGTAACAATCAGGAACAATAATTGTTCAATTTATGTCTCTGTCATAAATTTGACATAATAATTACAGCACTACATTGCTCAATACTCTAACTGAGGAGTTTTTCTTATAATATTGAGCAATAATGTTTTATCGCATCAATTTTTTTTTTTTTTTTCATTTGGACCTCTATTTAATTCTAGTAGAGAAAAATTAAAAAGAAGGAATAAAGCTATAGACTATCAGCTAGTGATGAAAATCAACACAACTGTATGAGACTACTGAGCAGTTGTCATAATATTAGTTATTTAAATTTATTAAAAATTAATTAAATGTATCGGATTAGACAAAAAATATATTTATGTTTCAGTAGCATGAAAATTACATGTTTCGACGGCTACTCTGTCAGTTGATACATCAATATAAATGATCCCCGTTAAAAAATTCAATTCAATGGGAAATGGAAATTTTTCCAATTATAAAATTGAATTTAAGGGGCTTTGCTCGTTTTCTTTCGCACTTAAATTAGTGAACGAAGCTATCGTTCTTGCACTTGTACAATAGAAAGAGGCTCTGTCCAAACTTTTTTGCAACCAAATGAAAATTTTCAATAAATTAGACCGATGATCACTAGATTATAGATTAGTGTATCGAGCCTTGTTATCTGTCTTGTGATAAGAGCTTTCATTTGGGACTAAAGTTTCGACAAAAATATATGCCAACCCCTCTTAACGATTAAAAGAAATTTTCTCTCCTCCGGGCGAAAAGCGTCAACTTTTGTCCTGCTGTGCGCAGCGAAGTTGCTGCATTCCGACTTCATCAAGGAGAAAAATAGTATTAACACTTTGGGCAGTAAATAAGAAAGCCTCAGATCACAAGTTTGTCGAATTACATGAGATCTGAGACATTTCTTACTTTACTGCCCTAGGTGTAAAATATACTATTGTTACAAGAAATGATCCAAGAGAATAATCCTTGTTTCTATTTGATTTCTTGATTGTTAAAATATTCTATTTACTTTAGATAAGCACAGTCATACAACGTTATGTGAATTAATAGTTAATTTAAACATATAAATATGACATTACAACTTGTTAATATTTTTTAAATAAAAACAAATATTAATGTGACAAAATAACATTTTACCCCACAAAAAACCAGTGGATATGTTAACACTCTGATGGTGTCACTGTTACAGTGCAGTCAATATTGAATTGAATTCCAAAATGTGCGACCCCATCCATCGTGCAGACTTACAACTGACTTGCAACCGTACCCACTAATAGCAAATCAAAATGATTCGCAGCCGTACACACTTTTAGAAAACTAAAAGTTCAGCTTCCTAATTTACTCAAAAAAGAGTCTAGGATTATATTTATATCGCATTATAATTACAGCCGTACTAATAGCAAATCAAAATCATTCGCAGCCGTACACACTTTTGAAAAACTGAGAGTTCATCTTCCTAATTTACTCAAAAAAGAGTCTAGGACTTTATTTATATCGCATTATAATCACAGCCGTGCTAATAGCAAATCAAAATGATTCGCAGCCGTATGCACTTTTAGAAAACTAAAAGTTCAGCTTCCTAATTTACTGAAAAAAGAGTCTAGGATTATATTTATATCGCATTATAATTACAGCCGTACTAATAGCAAATCAACATGATTCGCAGCCGTACGCACTTTTAGAAAACTAAAAGTTCAGCTTCCTAATTTACTCAAAAAAGAGTCTAGGATTATATTTATATCGCATTATAATTACAGCCGTACTAATAGCAAATCAAAATCATTCGCAGCCGTACACACTTTTGAAAAACTGAGAGTTCATCTTCCTAATTTACTCAAAAAAGAGTCTAGGACTTTATTTATATCGCATTATAATCACAGCCGTGCTGATAGCAAATCAAAATGATTCGCAGCCGTACGCACTTTTAGAAAACTAAAAGTTCAGCTTCCTAATTTACTCAAAAAAGAGTCTAGGATTATATTTATATCGCATTATAATTATAGCCGTACTAAAAGCAAATCAAAATGATTCGCAGCCGTACACACTTTTGAAAAACTGAGAGTTCATCTTCCTAATTTACTCAAAAAAGAGTCTAGGACTTTATTTATATCGCATTATAATCACAGCCGTGCTAATAGCAAATCAAAATGATTCGCAGCCGTATGCACTTTTAGAAAACTAAAAGTTCATCTTCCTAATTTACTGAAAAAAGAGTCTAGGATTATATTTATATCGCATTATAATTACAGCCGTACTAATAGCAAATCAACATGATTCGCAGCCGTACGCACTTTTAGAAAACTAAAAGTTCAGCTTCCTAATTTACTCAAAAAAGCGTCTAGGTATATATTTATATCGCATCCAGAGACACGGTAGTGTCTCGCGCCAAGTACACGGTCCAACACATGTATATGTGTGAGTGTGTAGCGCGAGCCTACCTGTCTCTTTTCTCGAGTCGGAGTGGTGTTTTATGGTTATGTATTACATTTTTTTTAATTAAAATTTAAACACGGCTTATTTCCGTTTTTTCTAAATATTTGTGTCTCACTTAGACTTTATTAACTGAATGTTATCACATTTTATTATTATTTATCTCATAAAATATAAAAAACGTTAGCATATACTATAGTACCTTAAAATTTGAGATTTGAGAAATTTTTTCCATTTATAATTTATGCTTATTTATTACCGTCTTAGAATAAATAGTTTTAAGAAGGAGCACGATTGACTCAACATCGAAGTATTTAAAATCTGTCTTGATTTTTAGCACTAGAGAGCGCTTTCATTATCCGACACAGCCTTGTATGCACAAGCAACGAGGCCTAATGCGTAATATTATTTTACCCATGACGAATGAATGAGCGAGTTTGGGTTAACTATTAACTACCCTAATGACTACTTAGCTTGAAATTGACAATAATTTGACAATGAAATTACCTAAAATTTGCTGCCCCAATTTGCTGACAGTTTGACAGCGAAGGTTAAATCGAAAAATTTACGATTAATTTTTCCTCAATTTAAAGATAACTTTTTTTACTTGAAACAAAATCCAATTAGCGCAGTTTGCCTAGCAAAAGTTTAACTTTACGAAAAAATCCTTAAATTTTTCGTCAAATGTCGGTCAACTTTAAGCTTTTCTGTTTTTGACGACAATTTGTATACAACTTTTGAAGTAAATTTGCATTTTAACTCAGAAAGTAAATTCACGTCAAAATGTATGGCAAGTTGTACACCAATTATCGTCACAAACGAAAAAGCCCGAAATTGACGGTCATTTGACAAAAAATTCCAGGAAACTTTTATAAAGAAAACTTTTGTTTAGCAAACTCCCTAATAGCGACTTTAGCTTGAAATTGACACTAATTTGAGATTGAAATTGCCTGAAATTTGTTGCCCGAATTTCCTGACAATTTGACAGCAGAAGTTGGAAAGAAAAATTTTCGGCTAATTTTCGTTCAATTTAGAAGTAACTTTTTAGGAGAAAAAAAAGTCGGTAATGTTAATTCTTACCATTTCAGAAGGTAAGCAAAATCATAAATCAAATTCTCTACAATTTCACGGTAAAAAAATACTTTACAATTTTTTAAGTCAAATTAACCATGAATTGAAGTAAAAATATGCTTAAAAATTGACGACAACTTTTTTCTAGTCAACTTTTAAAGTGAATTTGGATTCTAAATCGGGCAGAGTAAATTAGCGTCAAATTGAATATCAAGTTGCATACAAATAGTCGTAAAAAACGGAAAAGTCCGAAGTTGACGGATATTTGACGAAAAATTCAAGGAAACTTTTGTAAGTAAACTGTTGCTAAAGCAAACTGTGCTATTAGGGAGTTCGCTCGGCGAATCTGATAATATGGTAAGTTTACCAAGAACTCAGTTTGACCAACAGAAACAAACTAAAATATTTTTATGTTTTCAATGTTGTTAGTCACACGCAAGTGACATTTTCCACCACAAAGTGGTAATTTTGAATTATCGTTATTTACCCGCTCAACTGAACTTTGATTTTAATCCTACTGCATGACTAAATGATAAGTTATGATCACGAAAGTATTTTCAAAATTAATAATATAATCATGACTGATTCCATCAACTAAAAATATCAGTAAATTATTTACATTACAATTTTTATAAGAAAATCTATATAAATAATTTCGTGTGAAGTTACAGTTTTGTCAAACTCGATAATGGTATAATAACTAAAAATTACCATACAAGTCAACAATTTGATTGATCAGTTTATTGATGTTTATTTAAGTTGGCATGTGTCATATGTAAAAAAAAGTGGCGGTTAAAAGTAAAACAATAGTGGTCATTGTTGTTAAGAAGAATTTTGCGTGAATATCGGCCATTATTACGGATTTATCAGTCAACGAGCTAACACGTAAGTACGATTGTTACATTTTTTTATTTATAACGACATTTAATATATCATTTTCTTGAAAATAAATAACACACGCGAATAAACTGAGTTTAAAGAATTAGTTAAATAATATTTTCGTCAATAAATAAATTTATTTTGATTAAAAAATTATATTCATCCATTTATATTAAATTGACTATCTAATCTACCGGTATTGTTTCCATAGAGCAAACGTTCGGTCATATTATTATTTATTATTATTTAATGAAAGATTTATTTTAATAAGTAGTTGACTAAGTTGTAAAATTTTGTAAATAATTTTTTAATTACTAGTAAAATATTATTTCATTATTAGTCCATTACAATTCATGAAAAAAAAAAAAAAAAATTATCCGCACTTGAATATATAAAAATTATTGCCAATTAGAATTGTCGAATTTCGATTAAATTTCTTGTGTTGATTTTGTTTATTACATGTTATATTTTTCTATTTCAGTAGACTATCAAATGGCTGATGAGCATATTTTGGGTGGTAAGTCGCTGTCTTGGTGATATATAATGTGAGTTTGGAGAATCTGAATTATTTTTTTTATTTTACTTTATTTTAGAAAACAACAATGCAGAACTTGCCGCTGCGATGGCAGCTGTTAGGGAGGCAATCGGACGGTACGGCAGGGTAGCCAGGGGTTCAGGTCTTCGTAATCCACTTCCTCATGAATGGGCCAACCTACAGCAATTTTATCAGTTACCACCACCTCCACCCCCACCGCCAGCACCAGAACTTCCGCAAGAAAATGAGCCAGGACTAGCGAATATGCCACCACCAGTCCATGTGCCAGCACCAGCTCATGTACCAGCACCAATCCATGTACCAGCACCAGTCCATGTACCAGCACCAGCTCATGTGCCACCACCAGTCCATGTGCCAGCACCAATCCATGTACCAGCACCAGCCCATGTACCAGCACCAGCTCAGGTGCCACCACCAGTCCATGTGCCAGCACCAATCCATGTACCAGCACCAGCCCATGTACTAGCACCAGCTCATGTGCTACTACCAGCCCCAGTCCATGTACCAGCACCAGCTCATGTACCAGCACCAGCTCATGTACCAGCACCAGCCCATGTGCCAGCACCAATCAATGTGCCAGAACTAGTCCATGTGCCAGCCCCAGAAAATGGGCCAGCACCAATTAATGGGCCAGCACTAGCTAATGTACCAGCACTAGTTAATGGGTCAGTGGCAACAGCGTCGATACCAGCATTGGAAACAGCATCAACATCAGGATTGTCATCAGAACGTAAGTTTCAATATAATATTAATCATATTTCATAAATTCTAGATATGTATCTAAGAATTAAGATATTGTTATTCTTATTATTTTGTTCTGGTTTTTAGCGAGGGGTCGGCGACACTGGGGTGCTGGTTACCAACGCCGTAACTGGCGAGGGCAGTACCGCTCAAATGGGCGTGGAAAAGGACGTGGAAAAGGTCGTGACATAAACATATATATGTAAACAATCACACACACTTACGCATATACATGCACAAGCATACATCCATACACACATTCATACATACATACATACATATATGTACCCATACATACACATAAAATTACATTTATATCTATATCTTATCTATAATAATCTAAAATTAATATAAACTTTTATAATTAAAAAAAATACTATCAAATATTGAAAATTTAATAAACAGAATATATATGTTAATTTTCAGTCTTATCAATATCATAAAATTATCCCAACTATTTCCCTAGCATTGAAAATTGTATTTTAGACATAATCTTTAATCTCTGATTGTGTTTTTCTTTAGTTCTGTTGTCAGTGACTTTTAATTGAGTGCACGCGTTTACTAGTAATCGTAAATGCCGTTATACAGCAAATCACCGTTAATCTGCGCTCGGCATTCGTACGCAAGTTGACTACATTCAGACGTTTTTAAAGTTTCCATCACCGTATGTGTATTTTACTATAGTACCTAGTGGTAGTCACTTTAACCGTAAATTAACAGAAAGCAATGGCTAAAATTTTACCTCAAATTGAGTGCAAAGATGAGATGTTCAATCAGTTAATGCTAACTCTTTATGGCTTTTTGTTGAATTTAGAGTAACTTTCATTCTTTGGATGCTTTCTCGTAATTTTCAGACAGCACTTCATCTCAACTTAATTTGAAAACGTTAGCGTAATTTAATGACAACTTTTTGTTAAATTCATACTCATGATTTTAATCAAAATTTTTGGAAATACTCTGAGTGGTCAAGAGTTTGTCATCAAATTAGAAAAAACTTTTTAGGCAAATAGTTGTTCAGAAAATCTTTGAGCTATCTGCCCAAATAGTAACTTTGCCAGCAAATCGTCGTCTATTTGAAATTTTTGAAACTTTTTTCTAGTCAACTTTTAAAGTGAATTTGCATTTTAATTTAGGCAGTAAATTGGCATCAAATTGAATATCAAGTTGCATACAAATAGTCGTAAAAAACGGAAAAGTCCGAAGTTGTCAGATATTTAACGAAAAATTTGAGGAAACTTTTGTAAGTCAACTTTTGCTAAAGCAAACTGTGCTATTAGGGAGTTCGCTCAGCGAATCTGATAATATGGTAAGTTTACCAAGAACTCAGTTTGACCAACAGAAACAAACTAAAATATTTTTATGTTTTCAATGTTGTTAGTCACACGCAAGTGACATTTTCCACCACAAAGTGGTAATTTTGAATTATCGTTATTTACCCGCTCAACTGAACTTTGATTTTAATCCTACTGTATGACTAAATGATAAGTTATGATCACGAAAGTATTTTCGAAATTAATAATATAATCATGACTGATTCCATCAACTTAAAATATTGGTAAATTATTTACATTACAATTTTTATAAGAAAATCTATATAAATAATTTCGTGTGAAGTTACAGTTTTGTCAAACTCGATAATGGTATAATAACTAAAAATTACTATACAAGTCAACAATTGGATTGATCAGTTTATTGATGTTTATTTAAGTTGGCATGTGTCATATCTCAAAAAAAGTGGCGGTTAAAAGTAAAACAATAGTGGGGGTCATTGTTGTTAAAAAGAATTTTTGCGTGAATATCGGCCATTATTACGGATTTATCAGTCAACGAGCTAACACGTAAGTATGATTGTTGCATTTTTATTATTTATAACGACATTTAATATATCATTTTCTTGAAAATAAGTAACACACGCGAATAAACTAAGTTTAAAGAATTAGTTAAATAATATTTCCGTCAATAAATAAATTTATTTTGATTAAAAAATTATATTTATCCATTTATATTAAATTGACTACCTAATCTACCGGTATTGCTTCCATAGAGCAAACGTTCGGTCATATTATTATTTATTATTATTTAATGAACGATTTATTTTAACAAGTAGTTGAATAAGTTGTCAAATTTTATAAATAAGTTCTGAATTACTAGTAAAATATTATTTCATTATTATTCCATTAAATTAATGAAAAAAAAAAAAAAAAAAAAAAAAATTATCCGGACTAGAATATATAAATTATTGTCAATTAGAGTTGTCTAATTTCGATCAAATTTCTTGTGTTGATATTTTTTAAATATATGTTATATTTTTCTCTATTTCAATAGAAAATGGCTGATGAGAATATTTTGGGTGGTAAGTCACTGTCCTGGTATTATATAATGTAAGTTTGTTGAATTTTGAATTATTTTTTTTATTTTACTTTATTTTAGAAAACAACAGTGTAGAACTTATCACTGCGATGGCAGCCGCTCGTGAAGCAGTTGGGCGGTACAACAGGTTGGCTTACGCATTGGGAGTTCGCTACCAACGTCCTTTTCACCGGGCCGCCCTGCACTATTTCTTCCCTCGACGACTGCCAGAACCCTCGCATGCATTAGCTCATGAGCCCGCACTAGTCCATGAGCCAGAACCAGTTAATGGGCCAGCGCCAGTCCATGTACCAGAACCAGTTAATGGGCCAGCACCAGCCCATGGGCCAGAACCAGTCCATGTGCCAGAACCAGTAAATGGGCCAGAACCAGTCCATGGACCAGCACCAGCCCATAGGCCAGAACCAGCTCATGTGCCACCACCAGTCCATGTACCAGCACCAGCCCATGTCTCGGGGGAGAAACCCAACTCCTACCGAGCGCGTCCCCGGGTGGCGGATAGGGGAATGTCCTCACCAGTCTTCAGACTGGCGGATAGGGGTGAAATAAAATAGCCCCCGCGGACCAAACGTGGTGAAGGAGAAGCTAAACTCCTTCAAAAAAAAAGAGAGACGAGCGTGATGGTTAAAGGAGGAATATTTTCTATGATGAATAAGCAGATTAGTAAAGATTCGTTTATGGAGCAGAGGAGGGATACCTCAGCCACGGCTACCGCAGGTGGGTTAGCAGCACCTGCGCGGTCGACATCCAGCGACTGCTCGACGCCCTTGGTGGACCACTTGGCCAAGGGGAAACGTATCGTCGATACACCAAGTGAAGTCCTAGGGACGACTACTGGGAGCTGTGGGATAGAGTATCTCACTCTACGAGACGGAGCGATTTCCCAGGAAGACTCAGGACTGGAGGAACTCCGTGAGGTCCTTAAAGAGACCCTGCGGACAAAAACGAAGAAGAGGACTGTGGCATCGGAAGTTACTGCTGGTGTGAAAGAAGCTGCGTTAATACTAACGCAGTTGCTTACCCACCGCAAAACGTGGAAAGATGCTCAGAGGAAGCTTGCAGATGTCGAAGCGAAGGAGCGGGAGCGCCTTGCGGAGGATTTGAAACACTCCGAAACACTTCGGAAGAAGGCGGTCCAAGCTGGAACTCCTAAGAAGAACAGCGAGATACCTAAGAAGAATGGGAAAGAACACTTCAGCCCACCAAAAGGACCTGAGGAGTTCATTCATTCCTATTCCGAGGTAGTAACCGGAGGCAACACACCCTGCGACAAGGAGGCCCCGAAAGGGAAGCGTCCCTTGTCGTCGCCCGAGGAGGGAGAGCGGGAAAAGAAGAAGAAGAAGGACAAGGAGAGTGGAGAGCAGAAGTCCGACGAAGCTCCATTCGTCTTAGTGGAAGGGAAGCGGAAAAAGAAGAAACGGAGAAAAAAGGAAAAGAAGGCAGCGGCTGGAATCAGTGGATCAAGAGGACCGGGACAGGATGGGACAGCAAATGGACCAACGACGGAACGGACCACAGCATCCAAGGAGGCCAAGCAGCAGAAGAGGCGACAACGGGCGGAGGCCGTTTTGATCACACCAGGTGAGTCGAGATCGTCTGGGGAAGTTTTGAAAGCATTGCGATCGAAACTCTCTCCGGAGGATCTAACCACAAGTGTTAGATCAATAAGGACAGCCAGGAAAGGCGGTCTTCTTATTGAGTTCGAGGGATCTGTTAAAGATCGCTCCGCTCTCGATAAGAAGATTACCGAGGCGGCTGGTGGAGCTGTCGCGGTGCGCCATCTCGTCCCTACCACTACGGTGGTTATTGACGCGTTGGACGCTGCGACAACAGTTGATGAGGTAAGGGCGACCTTGCGTCGGAGCATCGGTGAAGGTGCGGACGAGCTCAAAGTTAATGTAACTAAACCCAATAAATGGGGAGCTGTCCGTGCCTTCATTGAGGCAAGATGCGCGGTCGCCACTGCCTTAGAGGCCTTGGGAAAGGTCAAAGTGGGCTGGTTGGTCTGCCGTATCCGCCGCTGGGAACGGCTCGATCGATGCTTCCGCTGCCATGGTCTTGGTCATTCGGCCGGATCATGTAAGGTGGAGGTTGATCGATCGAGTCTTTGCTGGCGTTGCGGCCAGGCGGACCACCAGGCCAAGGCCTGTCCTAATCCACCACGCTGCCACCTCTGTGCGGCAGTAGGAGACGGGCGATCTGTGGATCACACAATCGGTTCGAGGCGTTGCACTTCTTATAAAAATGGCTAAGGTGCTGCAGGCGAATCTACAACGGTGCAAGACATCACTGGATCTACTTCTGGCGCGGAGACAAGACTGCAGAATGGATATTGTTCTGGTTTCAGAGCAATACCATTCAGCGTCCGGACCAAATTGGTTCTGTGACCCTTCGGGGACAGCGGCAATTTGGATCCCGGACCTAGGGTCTGTTTCCGTAAAGGACAGTGGATCCAGGGATGGTATTGTATGGGTAGTTACGCCTGCGATCACCTTCGTGTCGTGCTATTTTACTCCCAACGAGCCTATCGCTGACTTCCGAAAGAGGGTGAATGAACTCGAAAGAGTCGTTCACAACCTTGAGGGAGAAATCGTGATAGGTGGTGATTTCAATGCGAAATCCATCGATTGGGGGATGGAATGGACCGACACGCGCGGTACTGAGCTCTTGGACATGATGGCAGGTCTCGATCTTGTCATTGTGAATAAGGGAAACACTGCAACTTTCCGCAGGGTGGGCACACGTGGGTCAATAATTGACCTCACGTTTGCTACTCAGCAGATAGCTGCGGTGATCTCAGACTGGGCTATTTTGGAGGAGTTTACGGCTAGCGATCATCAATACATCTCGTATACGGTACATGATCTACGGGGAAACCCTGCGATTGTGTCCCAGCGATCAATGAAGCGGGTAGGTTGGAGGGTTTCGAAGCTGGATGAGGGTGCTTTACAAAAAGCAGTCTCAGACAGCGTTGAGGCCTTCTCTCCTATGTCTGCTGAGACGCGCGAAGATGTTGAGATGATTGTTGACCGTACGATGAAGGCTATCGTCTTAGGCTGCGACGCTGCGATGCCTCGACGTTCCGCGAGCTCACGCAGAAAGCCAGCTTACTGGTGGACTGATGAGATCGCGCTGCTCAGGGCTGAGTGTTTGCGTCTTCGGAGACAAGCACTCAGGACGCGAAAGCGTGATACTGGGCAGCAGAAGAACGAAGAGTACAAAGCGGCGAAGAAGCGACTGGTTGTGGCGATTAAGGAAAGCAAAGGGAGATGCTGGAAGGCGGTCTGCGAAGAAGTAGATAATGATCTATGGGGCCTTGGCTACCAGATTGTTACTCGAAAATTCCTAGGTCGCAGTCCAGTATCACCTATGGAACCCGATGCGATGCAGGAAATAGTCAATGTCCTGTTTCTGGAGCGTGAAGATCGAGACAGTTCAGTTTGGACTATACCCGAAGACGACTGTCCACCTTTCTCAGCAGCTGAACTGCGGGTAGTTGTAAAAAATCTCAAAGGAGGAAAGGCCCCGGGCCCCGACGGTATCCCCGTTGAGGTTTATAAGGCCCTCCTCCCTCAGCACGAACAACTGCTTTTGAGTGCTTACAACTCCTGCATTTCGGTTGGAGTTTTTCCCGCACGATGGAAGCTGCAAAGGTTAGTCCTGTTAGACAAAGGAAAAGGTCCGCCTTATACTCCTTCGTCCTGCAGGCCACTTTGCATGCTGGACGTAGCTGGAAAGATTCTCGAATCGTTAATTCGCAATCGACTGAGAATTGAAGTTGCAGATGCCGGTGGTCTAGCGGAAAACCAACATGGTTTTCGGTTGGGTCGCAGCACAATCGGTGCTATTTCGGAAGCGCTTTCATTTGCTAAAAGAGCTTGGACGGGAAATCATCGATCCCGTCCAGTATGCATAATGATGACTTTCGATGTCAAAAATGCATTTAATTCGGCACGATGGCCGGATATAATGGAAGCGCTTCGGAAATTAGGTCTGTCCGAGTATCTCATTCGGATCATTGACGATTACTTACGTGATCGTTTTTTGATCTATGAGACTACTTTTGGCGAGATGATGAAGAAGCTGAGTGGAGGAGCGGCTCAGGGTTCTGTCTTAGGACCGGAACTCTGGATCATCCTTTACGACGCACTTCTACGTCTAGACCTACCGAGTGAGGTGATACTGGAGGAGTTTGCTGACGATGTGGCAGCACTAATCCTTGCGCGCCCTTACGAGAGTGCGCAAAGATTAGCAAGCCTGGTCGCGACCAAAGTGGACGCTTGGCTAAATGACCATGGTATGGCATTAGCTAAGGCAAAAACTGAGGTTGTAGTACTCACAGCCCAGAGGTGGTTTCCGAGTCCTTTCCGTGCTCTCGTCGTGGATCAACAAGTCGAGAGCGGAAGTTCTCTGAAATACCTCGGGGTGACGATCGATACGAAACTTACGTTTCGCGATCAGATTGTCAGTGCGGCTAACAAAGCGGCAACGTTGGTGGCAAACCTTTCTCGGTTGATGCCGAACGTCGGAGGACCGAGGAGCAGCCGTAGACGGGCTCTCATAAGTGTCTCAAACTCGATAATGCTTTACGGAGCAGAAATCTGGTGTGAGTCACTTAAAGTAGAATGCTATCGTCGACGACTGGCATCTGTTCAACGGAGGGGCGCACTGAGGATAGCTTGCGCTTACCGAACGGTTTCGGAAGCAGCCGTGATGGTCATCGCGGGTGTGATTCCAATCGACCTTTTAGGGTTCGAGAGGAGACGCATCTGAGATGCCCGTCGGGCTGGGGAAGAACCGTTGGAAAGAGTTAAGGCTCGAGAACGCGAGGAGACCCTGAGACTCTGGCAAGAGCGATGGGAATCTGCGGAAACGGGACGTTGGACATTCAGGCTTATTAAACGAGTCCGTGACTGGATTTCACGGAAAGAAGGAGAGGTGGATTACTACCTTTCCCAATTTCTGTCCGGTCACGGCCAGTTTAATGAGTACTTGTATCGCATGGGGATCCGAACCGATCCTTATTGCCAGTACTGTCCGCAAGTTGTCGACTCTGCCGAGCACACTTTCTTTTCCTGTCAGCGTTGGTCTGAAATACGGCTGCGCTTTCAGGAGGAGAAGGAAGTGCCAAATGCCGCTGACCTGGTGATACCTTGGATGTTGGCGACGGCAGACAATTTTAAGACCATGACAACCTACGTCCGAGAAGTGTTGTTGGAAAAGAAGAAGGAAGAGATTGAGTAGCGTATGGAATGAGAAGAGTCAGCGACGGCGACAAGAAGAGGAAGACTAGCACTGCGAAGTAATGCTCACGCGGTCCCGCAGTGCTAGGTCTGAAGAAGGGAGGGTTTGAGGTTTTTAGCCGGTATGGCCCCCAAGGATACAGTCATTTGCTCAAAAAACATCATTTGAGTAAATACATCCTTGGGGGAAGAGCCCGGCACACGGAGAACAATAGGCATATGAAGAGCAGCTTATGCTTTTAATATGAATATTGTTTTCCACGGTGCGATGACCTATTTTTCCCTCAATCTCCTTCCTAAAAAAAAAAAAAAAAAAAAAAAAAAAAAAAAAAAAAAAAAAAAAAGCACCAGCCCATGTACCAGCACCGGCTCATGTGCCACCACCAGTCCATGTGCCAGTACCAATCCATGTACCAGCACCAGCTCATGTGCCACCACCAGTCCATGTGCCAGCACCAGCTCAGGTGCCACCACCAGTCCATGTGCCAGCACCAATCCATGTACCAGCACCAGCCCATGTACTAGCACCAGCTCATGTGCTACTACCAGCCCCAGTCCATGTACCAGCACCAGCTCATGTACCAGCACCAGCTCATGTACCAGCACCAGCCCATGTGCCAGCACCAATCAATGTGCCAGAACTAGTCCATGTGCCAGCCCCAGAAAATGGGCCAGCACCAATTAATGGGCCAGCACTAGCTAATGTACCAGCACTAGTTAATGGGTCAGTGGCAACAGCGTCGATACCAGCATTGGAAACAGCATCAACATCAGGATTGTCATCAGAACGTAAGTTTCAATATAATATTAATCATATTTCATAAATTCTAGATATGTATCTAAGAATTAAGATATTGTTATTCTTATTATTTTGTTCTGGTTTTTAGCGAGGGGTCGGCGACACTGGGGTGCTGGTTACCAACGCCGTAACTGGCGAGGGCAGTACCGCTCAAATGGGCGTGGAAAAGGACGTGGAAAAGGTCGTGACATAAACATATATATGTAAACAATCACACACACTTACGCATATACACGCACAAGCATACATCCATACACACATTCATACATACATACATACATATATGTACCCATACATACACATATAATTACATTTATATTTATATCTTATCTATAATAATCTAAAATTAATATAAACTTTTATAATTAAAAAAAATACTATCAAATATTGAAAATTTAATAAACAGAATATATATGTTAATTTTCAGTCTTATCAATATCATAAAATTATCCCAACTATTTCCCTAGCATTGAAAATTGTATTTTAGACATAATCTTTAATCTCTGATTGTGTTTTTCTTTAGTTCTGTTGTCAGTGACTTTTAATTGAGTGTACGCGTTTCATAGTAATCGTAAATGCCGTTATACAGCAAATCACCGTTAATCTGCGCTCGGCATTCGTACGCAAGTTGACTACATTCAGACGTCATTAAAGTTTCCATCACCGTATGTGTATTTTACTATAGTACCTTGTGGTAGTCACTTTAACCGTAAATTAACAGAAAGCAATGGCTAAAATTTTACCTCAAATTGAGTGCAAAGATGAGATGTTCAATCAGTTAATGCTAACTCTTTATGGCTTTTTGTTGAATTTAGAGTAACTTTCATTCTTTGGATGCTTTCTCGTAATTTTCAGACAGCACTTCATCTCAACTTAATTTGAAAACGTTAGCGTAATTTAATGACAACTTTTTGTTAAATTCATACTCATGATTTTAATCAAAATTTTTGGGAATACTCTGAGTGGTCAAGAGTTTGTCATCAAATTAGAAAAAACTTTTTAGGCAAATAGTTGTTCAGAAAATCTTTGAGCTATCTGCCAAAATAGTAACTTTGCCAGCAAATCGTCGTCTATTTGAAATTTTTGAAACTTTTTTCTAGTCAACTTTTAATATTTATTTAATATATATTTTTTTATAATCTATAAACTTTCTGTCTAATATAAAATTTGATAAATACAATATTTATGGAAATTGGCTGTCTAATTTTCAGTATCCTAAAATTATCCAAAACATTTCCCTCGCATTGACATTGTGTTTTAGGCAGAAAATGTATAATTGTTTCTATATTTCTATTAATAATAACTCAGTTGATTGCGCGCATTTAATAGTAACTCTGAATGCCGTTTTGACTGCAAATTACTGTTAATTAACGTCTTGGATCTGCGCGCGGGTTGACAACATTCAAACGTCTAAAAAGATGTCACCAATTTGTATTCTAGGAGTCTCTCAATTCTAAGAAACTTCGTAGATAGTCATTCCGTCCATCACTTTACATATATTCGCGGCAAAAATTGTTATTTCTCAATAAAAAGCAAGCTACTTAGTAGAAACTTTTTGTGTGAAATTGCCTTCGTGGTCGCAGATTGATTTTAACGTTCTGGGAAAATTGATACTAATCCGTAGTCAATAGTCGGATAGTCTGATTTTGTTGTCAACTTGACGGCATACTGACTGCAACTGTTTCTCTATAACTTAGTTGTAGAGACAATCCGGAAATTTTCGTTAATAAGATGAAGTCTAGTCAGATGTGCCAAGATAGTTAGGATTGCTCCTGATAGCTACACTTTAAATATAATAGCTTAGCAAGTTCTGCATTGAAACATTTACGGCTAATTTAACGACAAGTTTCTGGCAAGCCTCGCTTAGATAATCTTGCGTGCAAGTTGATGCAAATCTATTGCCGTCATCTGAATGTAATTTGACAGAAAAACTTGCCGTCAATTTGAAGTGAAACTTGCAATTAACTTAACGTCATTGTTTGTCTGAAAGTAACACTCGTAGTCAAATTGAATTTAAAGTTACAGACAATTTACTGTCAACTTAAAGATCACTGCTTGCTCTACAACACTTTCCTTTTAATTGCCTTCAGAATGCGGCAGCAGTTTGAAGTTAACTTGTGGTTAAGGTGGTTATCAGGGGCTTAGCAGAAGTTCGCTTTAATTTAGATGTCTAATACCGTCCGTAGATTTCAAGCAAATTGAATTCCATTTCCTGTGAGACAACCCTGATAACTAAGCTATCGACAACCTACTGCAATAATTTGTCACCAACTTGGCTGCAAAAATTGGTATTTCCATAAGTTGACAACAAGTTGCGGCAGTAAATTGTCGTCAACTTTATGTGAAAGTTGGTAACAACTTGTAATCAACAGTAACCCTAAAAGCCACTTTAGCTTGAAATTGACTGTAATTTGACATTGAAATTTCCTGAAATTTGCTGCCTGAATTTGCCGAATATTTGACAACAAAACTTGGAAAGAAAAATTTTTGGTTAATTTTTG
The DNA here is from genome assembly GCF_029852145.1 of Microplitis mediator. Lineage (NCBI taxonomy): Eukaryota > Metazoa > Arthropoda > Insecta > Hymenoptera > Braconidae > Microplitis > Microplitis mediator. The sequence continues at coordinate 7,645,465 of NC_079974.1, read as the reverse complement.
CTCAAGTTATATACTCTGATAGCCTAGTTGGCGAGAAACTGGCGTGATACTTACAGCCGCAACTAGACACCAAGTTGGCCGCAAAAGTTAATACTTCTGAAGTTGATAGATACTTTCTGAGAAAGTTCTGGGAAAGCCTGAATTCCAGTTGCGGCTCCATACTGGTGTCAAATTTCTCAGAAAGTTGGCGGTAACTTGTAGTCAAAAGTTACAAATGCTAAAGTTGTCGACAGCTTGTCGTCAAGTTGATCGCAAACTAATGAATACCAACTTTTGTACGAGAAACCCTTGTTATGTCCTCAGTGGCCTCAGGTGCCTCCACCTGTTAATTTATTAGTAAACTTGAGATCTATAAATAGGCGTGCATTTAAATTCCATTTGAAATTATATACTAAGATCTTAATACACTTATTGCGTCTTATCAATATTTATACAAAATTTTAATAAAATTTAGTCTTCAGATAAAAGTTATTTTATCAATTACATCTATCCTTATCCATAACTTCATCATTTCATTAAATAGTAATCATAATCATCATCATCATAATCAACAATAAATTATCACGGTTTTCAAATTCAAAATTGGTCCCGCGTGACAATGAACTGCCTACTGTCCAGGAGGTGGCGTCAGCTCCGATCCTAGTAACCTCCCAGGACATAACACCCTCGTTATCAGGGAACTTTTTACTAGAAAAACAAGTCGGTAATGTTCATTTTTACCATTTCAGAAGGTAAGCAAATTTATACATAAAATTGTCTACAAGTTGAGCGTAAAAATATACTTAACAATTTTTCAAGTCAAATTAACAATAAATTGACATAAAATTTGCGTGAAAATTGACAACTTTTTTCTAGTCAACTTTTGAAGTGAATTTGCATTCTAATTCGGGCAGTAAATTTACCTCAAATTCAATAGCAAGTTGCATACAACTTGTCGTAAAAAATGGAAAAGTCCGAAGTTGACGGAAATTTGAAGAAAAATTCAACGAAACTTTTGTACAGTAAACTTTTGCTCAAGCAAACTTTGCTATTAGGGTCATTAATACCAACTGTCTGACCTGATAATCAGGAGACACGGTAGTGTCTCGCGCCAAGTACACGTTTAAACACACATGTATATGTGTGAAGTGTCATGGCGCGAGCCTGCCGTGTCTCTATACCGTAGACCGAACGGTATTTAGCTCCAATTTTTAAAAACTTTTTTAAAAAACAAAATTTTTAGAAAATTCCTTTTTCAGTCGAAAGATGATTGATTGTTCGTCATAAAATTATGAAACTTTACCCATTTTAGTAATGAGAACTAATTTAAATAATGAAATTAGGCCAGCATATACTATAGCACCCCCATTTTTAATATTTTTACAATTTTTTTCATGCGAAAAGGGCACTGCCAGAGAATAAAAACTTATAAGAAATGCCATGATTCAGTAAATGATATATATTTTTCTACAGCAATAATTAATTTTTTCGCCACCAGTGGAGCTCCAGTCTATATTTTTTACTATAGTTTGATATGAAATTTACCCTGATAGTCACCTCAACTGCAAATTAACTCCTCTAATAGCCACTTTAGCTTGAAATTGACTGTAATTTGACATCATTGAAATTTCCTGCCCGAATTTGCCAATAATTTAACAGTAAAAGTTGAAAAGAAAAATTTGCGGTTAATTTTTGCTCGATTTAGAGGTAATCTTTTATAGAAAATAATTGTTGGTAACGTTCGTTCTTTGCATTTCAGATCGTAAGCAAATTATACATAAAATGTCTATACAACTTGCTGTACAATATGACGTAAATTTACTACCCGAATTAGAATGCAAATTCACTTCCAAAGCTGACTAGAAAAAATTTTTCGTCAATTTTGAGGCAAAGTTTTACATCAATTTATTGTTAATTTCACTCAAAAATTGTTAAGATTTTTTTTTCCCTCAAATTGTAGACATGTTCATGTATAAATTTGCTTTCCTTCTGAAATGATAAGAACGAACATTAGCGACTTTTTTTTTCTAGTAAAAAATTACCTCTAAATTTAGCAAAAATTAACCGCAAATTTTTCTTTCCAACTTTTACTGTTAAATTGTCGATGAATTCGGGCAGCAAATTTCAGGTAATTTCAAGCTAAAGTGGCTCGGTGAAAATGTGCCACGGCTTGTCTAGGGAAACGTACATATTTCCCCTAGACAAGCCGTGGCACATTTTTGCCGAACTGCTAAAGTGGCTATTAGGGTTAAGCTTATTGAAAGTTTCACTTGAAATTAACGGTAAGTTTACATCAAGCTTGCATCAACCCTACCCTGATAGCCACACATTACTCAGTAAGGTCTACAAAGCAACACTTTCGGCTAACTCAACGAGAAAGTTTCTGGCAAACCTTAGCTGGATATAATACTTTCCTTTGAGTTGGCTTCAAAATACGGCAGTAGCTTCAATGTAATTTGACAGAAAAACTTGTCGTCAACTTGAAATGAAACTTTCAATTAACTTAGCGTCAATGTCTGACAGTAATACTTGTAGTCAAAGTGAATTCAACTTAACAGACTATATTTACTGTCAATTTGAAGGTAACCTGCTTGCTCTCCAACACTTTCCTTTGTCCTAATAGCACAGTTTGCTTTAGCAAAAGATTACTTACAAAAGTTTCCTTGAATTTCTCCTCGAATTTCCGTCGGCTTCGGACATTTCCGTTTTTGACGTCAATTTCTATACAACTCGCAATACAATTTGACGTAAATTTACTACCCGAATTAGAATGCAAATTCACTTCAAAAGCTGACTAAACAAAATTTTTCAGGCAGTTTGACATCAATTTATTGTTAATTTGACTTATAAAGTATTTTTTTACCCTCAAATTGTAGACATTTTTATGTATGAATTTGCTTACCTTCTGAAATAGTAAGAATGAACATTACCGACTTTTTAACTTACCGCTAAGAAAATTGTAAATTTTCAAAAATTCAGGAAGTTATTTGTTTCGGTCCGATTTACGAAAATCGAATTTTCATCAGATGTCGACGTTTTGAGGTCCTAGGAAGCTATTCTGACTAATTTCAAGATGATGTCCGAGTGTATGTATGTATGTATGTACGTACGTATATAAATACCTGTATCTTTTGAACGGATGAACCGATTTGGAACTTTAAGGTGTCATACGACGCGGCTCGTCAATATCTTGAAGCTGTAAGAAAATTGAGCTTGATCGGTAGGGCTCGTTCAGAGATATTCCAAAAATAAAATTTTTTCAAAAATGTTTTTTTTGGATAACTTTTAATGTGCTCGATGGATTGATTCCAAAATGGACTGGGCTCTAGAGCTTTATAAGCCGCGTCGAATGCCACCTCAATCATCCAAATCGGTTCATTCGTTAAAGAGAAACCGTTGTCGAAAGAATTAAAATAAAAAAATTTTTTTATTTTTTATGAAATATCTCAAAAACGACTCGATAAATCGAATTCAAAATTTGGTCAGCTTTAGAACTTGATAAAACGACTCGATTGCCACCTCAACCGTCTTAATCGGTTTATTCGTTTGAGAGATATCGTGAGAGAAAAAATAGTAAAAAACTATTTTTTTCTAAATCAACAGCATACAAACGTATTTTCGAGCTCGAAAATGTATTCACAATAATGTTTTCGAGGTGTTTGAGCTCGAAAACAGTGGGAAGTTTTGGGGCTGGCCCGCAGGGTCAACTGGCAAACCGATTTTTTTTTTTAGTAAAAAATTAACCGCAAATTTTTTTTCCAACTTTTGCTGTCAAATTGTCTGCAAATTCGGGCACTAAATTTCAGGCAATTTCAATGTCAAGGTACTTCAATTTCAAGCTAAAGTGGCTATTAGGGTGTGCTATTAGGGTCAGTAAGATTTAGTATAGAAATATACCCTATAAAAACTGTGCTATTAGGGCAGTTTGCTTTAGCAACAGTTTACTTTACAAAAGTTTCCTCGAATTTTTCGTCAAATTTTCGCCAACTTTGGATTTTTCCATTTTTTACGTCAATTTGTGGGCAACTTGCTATTGAATTTGACGTAAATTTCCTGCCCGAACTAAAATGCAAATTCACTTCAAAAGTTAACTAGAAAAAAGTTGTCGTCAATTTTCAGGCGAATTTTGTCAATTTATTGTTAATTTGAGTGGAAAAATTGTTAAGTATGTTTTTACCGTGAAATTGTAGACAATTTCATGAATAAATTTGCTTAACTTCTGAATTGGTAAGAATGAACATTACCGACTTTTTTTTTCGTAAAAAGTTACCCTGATAGCCAGAGTTCCTAATCAGAAAGTTGGTGTACCTGAGTTGCAACCAACTTGACGACAAGTTGTCGACAACTTTCAGCTCGTGTAACTGTTGACTACATGTTGGCTACAAGTTGCTCAAAAACTTAGCGGCAATCTACTGCCGCAACCTGTCACTAAGTTTCTGAGCAACTTGTAGACAAGTTGTCGGCAACAGTTACACGAGCTGAGAGTTGTCGACAAGTTCCTCGGAAAGTTGCCGACAACTTATGGAAATGCGAATTCTTGCGGCCAATCTGGCGACAGGTTGCGGCAGTAGGTTGTCGACGTTGCGGCCAACTTGGCTATCAGGGTACCTTTAAATTGAAGAAAAATTAACCGCAAATTTATATTTTCAACTTTTGCTGTCAAATTGTCGACAAATTTGGGCAGCGAATTTCAGGAAATTTAACAATTAAAATTACTAAAGTTTGCTGTCCGCATTTGCCGACAATTTGACAGCAAAACTAGAATAAAAGTTTTCTTGAATTTTTCGTCAAATATCTGTCAATTTCGGGCATTTTCGTTACTGACGTCAGCTTGTATACAAGCTATTTATGTTTTTCAAGTTCACTAATTGATTGACAGGTGGAGGCACTTGAGGCCACTGAGGACGTAACCACTTCCTTGAATTTTTTGTGAAATATCCGTCAACTTGAGGCTTTTCCATTTTTGACAACAATTACCCTGATAGCCACACCTTACTCAGTAAGTTCTGCAGTGAAACATTTTCGGCTACCTTAACGAAAAAGTTTCTGGCAAGCTTGGCTGGATAATACTTTCTTTTTTAAGTTGGCTTCAGAATACGGCAGTAGCTTGAAATTAACTTGCGGTTCAGGTGGCTTTCAGGGTTAAAATTAAATTTTTAATCAACTTAACGTCATTGCCTAACAGTAACCCTAATAGCCACTTTAGCTTGAAATTGACTGTAATTTGACATTGAAATTGCCTGAAATTTGCTGTCCAAATTTGCCGACAATTTGACAGCAAAAGTTGGAAAGAAAAATTTGCGGTTAATTTTTCCTCAATTTAGAGGTAAATTTTGACTACACAAAAAAGTCGGTAATGTTCATTCATACCACTTCAGAAGGTAAGCAAATTTATACATAAAATTGTCTACAATTTTACGGTAAAAAATTACTTTACAATTTTTTAAGTCAAATTAACAATAAATTGATGCAAAAATTTGCTTGAAAATTGACGAAAAATTCAACGAAACTTTTGTACAGTAAGCTTTTGCTCAAGCAAACTGTGCTATTAGGGAAAAAGTCCGACGTTGACGTATATATTTGACGTTAACTTTAAACACGGAAAAAAATAGATAGGAATGGTTACTGTGCTACACAGGAATGATCGTAAAGTATGTAAAAACTAACCTTAGCACATTACTAGTTCTCGTTATAATAGGAATGGGTCGTTTTTACATACGACTGAGTATGATCTAACATAGCAACCATTACTATGTTACACATTATGCCGAAAACATGACTGGTTATCGTGTTCACAGTCACTGTTCGCTTCCTAGATAATACAGATTTCTTTCAGCAGTCGATGTGTTACTATATAAAATAGGTATAGGTCCTGTGTGGAGATGCGAAAGACTCCCCGGTCAAATGCGTCCCATTGTCGTTCAGCATAGTAACCATTCCTGTGCTGGACAGGAACTGTTGTTTTCAGCCACATGTCTGACTACTGTTTAGCGGGAATTTATGTTTTAAACAGCACTCAGACATGTGACTGAAAGCAACAGTTCCTGTCCAGCACAGGAATGGTTACTATGCTGAACGACAATGGAACGCATTTGTCCGAGGAATCTTTCGCATCTCAACACAGGACATATACCTATTTTATATAGTAACACATCGACTGCCGAAAGGAATCTGTATTATCTAGGAAGCGAACAGTGACTGTGAACACGATAACCACTCATGTTTTCGGCATAATGTGTAACATAGTAATGGTTGCTATGTTAGATCATACTCAGTCGTATGTAAAAACGACCCATTCCTATTATAACGAGAACTAGTAATGTGCTAAGGTTAGTTTTTACATACTTTACGATCATTCCTGTGTAGCACAGTAACCATTCCTATCTATTTTTTTCCGTGAAGGGAACTGCCCTTAAATAACTGCAGCTCTTTGTTTTGTCAAAATTGATTAATCAGATTATGATATTTAGCAGTACAAAATTATTACTATAATTGTTAACAAACAATTTTATTGTTTCTACAAAATAATACTATAAACAATATAGGCTCACGTGTCTTAAATTATAACTCGATTTCTAATAGTGTAGATTAAAATCATTCTCAATCAACACGACAAAAAAAAGACAAATCCTACCAAAAACAGATTCTCTGTATAAAATCGCGCCAAGTACACGTTTAAAATTTTTTACAATTAAGAAAAGATTATTTTTACAAAAAAATGAATCAAATCGAAAAAATACCAAGTACCTAATATAATTCGAAATCATGGAAAACATTTTCATAGAATTGAACAAAAAATTGAAAAAAAAAATTTCAATGTACTTGGTGTGCTTATAAACTGGAAAAAAAGAATATCATTCAATTTTATTAGAAAATAATTTATATGCGAAATCAATTCTAGAAATTAATTTTGCTTGAATAAATTTAGTAACGCACACCAAGTACATTGAAATTTTTTTTTTCAATTTTTTGTTCAATTCTATGAAAGTGTTTTCCATGATTTCGAATTATATTAGGTACTTGGTATTTTTTCGATTTGATTCATTTTTTTGTAAAAATAATCTTTTCTTAATTGTAAAAAATTTTAAACGTGTACTTGGCGCGATTTTATACAGAGAATCTGTTTTTGGTAGGATCTATCTATTAGGAAATTTTTTTCCAATTTGAAGGTTAACATCAACTGACAGAAAGTTAGCCGCAAAAGTTGCCTTCTATTTTTGCGGGTAATTTTTGACGTCCGATCCCAGTCGTAGGATTTAGCTAAGTTGAATTTCCAATTTGACGATAATTTGCAGGCAAAGTAGATGTCAGAGCCTGGCTATCTGGAAATAGAATTCGTGTAAATCTTTGATGTCTACAAACAGCATGTTAACAAAAAGTATCGCCTGAAAGTCACTAAGAAAGCTTTAAGAACGAAAAGTTGCTTTCAAGTTGTCAGAAAAATTAGGCAATTATTTTTATTATACACCAACTCAGCTACGGTGGCTGAGCAAACGCTTGCCTTTAATTTGCTTCCCAACATCGGCAGTAGATGTCGAGCAAATAGAATTCAAAGTTTCCTAGGTAAGATGTCTTTTTTAATTTGACTGAAAAAATACGTCAACTTCTACTATTAATTTTGTGAATGCAATTTAAGTGCAACCTACTGTACAGATTGACAGAAAGTTGCTCGTAAAAGTTCCTAGCTCGTTTTGCTGGTAATTTTTGTCGTTCAATCTTGGCAGCAGATTTTAGCTAAGTTAAATTTCTAAGTTGACTACAATTTACAGGCAAAGTGGCTATTAAGGAATGTTGTTGCAGTTAACTCGACGTCAAACTGGAGTTTCAGATTTCCGTCAACTTGCAGTTAAAGTGGCTACGAGTGTCATCATGAAAACGTACCTTAATCAAAGCCTCATAGTAATGAGAATGTTCATAACCTGTAAATCTGTGATGAATTAAACTTCATGTTTATGTTTAATATTTATCATTTATATTTATTGATGTTAGTTTCTATTAATATTTAATATTATATTGATATTAACAGTATCATATTAATATTAATACTATTATATTGAGATTAATACTATTATATTAATATTAATAGTATTATATTAATATTAATACTATTATATTAATATTAATAACAATTAATTTCAACTCAATTATAAATATCTAAGGTGCGGTTTCTGGAAAAAAATTTTTTACTTCAATCTTATATATTTTTATTTTGAGATTTTTGTTCACTCTTTCTTAAGTCTGCGGTGCGACTTGATACATAGTCAGCGGTGCGACTTAATACATAGTCAGCGGCGCGACTTGATACATAGTCTGCGGTGCGACTTGATCCATAGTCTGCGGTGCGACTTGATACATAGTCTGCGGTGCGACTTGATACATAGTCTGCGGTGCGACTTGATACATAGTCTGCGGTGCGACTTGATACATAGTCTGCGGTGCGGCTTGATCTACAGTTTACTGTGCAATTTTTTTAAGTAGTTTATTTTTGCAAAAAAGTGATTAATTTAATTATCGAAATTAATTATTTCTGTTTTTATAATTTTATGTAATAGATTTAACGCAATTTAATATTTTTCTTTTTATCATTTAATGTAATAATTTAATGTAAGTGAATTAATTAGCCATTTCTTGTTGTTATTGTAATTGTAATTGTCATTGTAATTAATACCTATATACTATAATTTATTGTATTCGATTGTTCATAGGTAATTTATACGAATTGAAATAATAAAAAAACTGTTAATATTTAATAAAATTATTTTGTGAATTATTTTCTACCTAATTAATCTGATAATCGAATTTTTACAAAAAATGCAACCACTTAGCCAGTTAGATTTTTCTGTTATATGCAATAATGATTTGTTACGAGATAATCATATCGACTATTTTGCTTTCCTTCTTCACAAACAATTCGGCTATTCATTTCAAGAAAGTTGGTACGTTCAAGTCCCACACTTAATTCAGAGACTAAATCTCAACAAAGCTTATATCCAAATACTACACAGCCGTGATACAGAGTATGGCTACAACCAAAATGAAAAGTATAACACTGACCACTGGGTTTGTTGTTATTACAATACAAAAAAAATTTATATTTTTGATCCAGCAAAAGCAAACCGTCTCCACGAAAATCATAAAATTGTATTGCAAAGATTTTACCCCGAATTTATATTTAACGATGATACAGTTGAATTTCCTGATGTGCAAAGGCAACCAAATAATTATGATTGCGGTGTGTATTCGATAGCATATGCTACGTCTCTTGCCTTAGGTGAATGGCCAGTAAAAAGCTATTTTTGCTATGATCATGATAAAATGCGTAAGCATTTGATTGAAATGTTTCAAAAAAAAACTATTTCTAGTTTTCCAAAAACAGCTCATAAGCAAGTATTATTTAGACTAAATCCGACTATTCTGAATGATCGTAATCTGAATATTATTGATGAGTGCAAATTCAAACCGGTAAGTAGAGAAAATGAGATTAATCGGAGAAACATAAAAAGTCCTAAATGTGATCAATTTATAAACTCAAGTGTCTGTAATGATATTGAAACCGCCCAAAACTTTGATTTTGAAATCGAACGTAAAAATGATCACAATAACTCTCGATTACACGAATTTAAACTTGACAACGAATCGTTAGAAACCATTAACGACTTACTTGTAACTAAAAATCTTAATTTAGATGTAAATATAAGTGAACCCTCTAGTACTCGAAACAAGTCTATTGACAAATTAAGTCAAGTAATTATAAATGGTAAGAGTACAGAAAATAACATTTCCTCAATGAATTTACGTAAGAGAAAAGTTGATATGATGAGATTAAATCAAGCAAAACCTCCAACAAAACGTAGAAAAAGTAAGGACCATCGTAATTTACCAATGTTACATGAAAAAAATTTAAACATGGTTATAAATGGAGATCAATTGCAGGATGATCATATTTATCAATTCAAATTAATCTTAGCTAATTGTTCAGATTATGATCACCGTGACACTTTGTATTTAGCAAGGCCTGAAAAAATTTTACCTATTCCAAAGCTAGAAAAACACATTCAAATATTATTTAGTAACGATAAACATTGGATTTGTACATACTATGATACAAAATATATTTATATATACGATTCTTTAAATAAATTTTCATTAAATGAAGATCAAAGTATTTTTTTACAAAAGTTATATCCATATTTGGATATCAATTCAGCATCATCAGTTATTTTTATTAAAGTACAAAATCAACCTAATGGCAGTGACTGCGGTGTGTTCGCTATTGCATTTGCAGTGTCTTTATTATATAGACAAAATCCAGAAAGTATTATATACGATCATAGTCTTATGCGTGCACATTTATTCAAAATTTTTCAAACAAAGGTGTTAACACATTTTCCAACAATTCATCGGTGTGATCCATTAAATATGTTAACTTTAAAAGAAATAAGAAAAAAAGAATACATTGCTCTACATTCTCGAATTTCTCGAAAAAAGCATCTGCCTTTAAAAAATGATCAATCTTCATTGCCAAACAAAATACCAAATGCTTCATCGAATACGAATAAAAAAACAATTGTAATTGAAAGTCCCCCCAATGAATTTAAAAGCAATGGCATAACTTTAGCGATCAGTAAGAATTCTAATTTTTTCAATGAAGATTTTAAAACTAGTCTTACTACTAGTACTGATCGAAATTGCATAAGTGAAAATTTAGTCAAAACGCAAGTTTTGACGACACAAATGGAAAAAAAATTAAAGACAAAGAAAATCGGTCGTAATGTTAATACAGTTAATAAAATACAGTTGAAACAAAAAGTGATTACAGCCAAAAAAATTGTAACAAAATATTGTAGAGCTAATATGAAGAAAAATTATATAAAAATGAAATCATCCTCTGAAGACTATGTTAAGAGATTAGTTTTAGTAATTGATAAAAAAAGTTTAGCTGAGAAAGATTTGGAAGCTCGTACAATTATTAACTGGTGTATGTGTCAGAGAAAAAATTATATGAAAATATTAACAAACACATTACACAAATTAAAAAATAAAGCTGAATTTCATCTTTCAAATTTAAATTTTGATGCACCGAAAGATGTTAGTAATTACAAAAATATGTGTGGTAAATCACTTCATTACATGTCTACCGAAGCCTATTATTACGATGCATTGTATTCATTTGATAACTTGCACAAACAAACCATTTCTATTAATTTATTAGGTCAGTCTACAAATGTATTGCCATTAATAAAAGATAAAAACGTTAAAAAAAGATGGCTTTGCGATGATTATTGTCGAGTAAGTTGTGAAGTTGAAATATATGAACAGTATGAACTCTTACTTAACAGCTTAAAAACAAAAACTTTAAATAATTTTATGTTATTCTTGAATCAATTGTTTCTAAATCATTCGGTTGATAAATTAGGTCATTACCATTTTTGTTATGAATCTATTGGTTCTTGTAAATCACAATTTGCGTGTATTGAGTTATTATCACCTCATTTTCCTACAGTCAGATACATTAAACGACTTATATATACAATGAAAGAAACTCTTAATAAAGTAAGTAATTTAGATAGAGCATTAGAAACTGCAGATTTACAGTTTTTGATTAATATAGTAAATAAGATGAAAGAAGAAGGGAATTTATTAGATAAAGAACAAAATGGGTTGTGTTTAAATGAAGGCACTATACAAAATGAATTCAAATCAGCATTTATAGCTTTCACAAAACGATCTTTAGAATTACCGCGCTATAAATGCATATCCTGTCAAAAGTTAAGTTTTCGAAAAGAGGTTACTGACCTAAGTAAATTACATAATCCAATTTCAGGTGAAATATGGAATGATTTAATTCAGTTTATTAATGAAAAAGATCCGACAATGAATAGTAATTTCATTTGTAATTACTGCTTAAAAAAAATCCGTTCCAAAACTATACCTCCAACTTGTCTACTAAATAATATGTACGTTGGAACAATACCAAATGAAATTGTGGCATTAAATGAGTATGAAAAACTCCTTATACAACGAGCGAAATCATTTCAAGTAGTTCAAAGATTAGGAACAGTGGCTAAAAAAAACTTACCGCATACTATGAAAATACAGAAACTAAAAGGTCAGATATTTCATCTTCCTCTACCAATTGAAGAAACATATAAAAAAATTTGTTCGACAACAGATCCGATCAATAAAAATCATGAATTATATATTGTTATTCGTAGTATACCTACAAAATCAAATGCCATATGGGAAAATTTGGTTAATTTAGAGACCGTTTTTAAAACATTAACGTGGTTAAAGAATAATAATCCTCTTTACACCGAAATTCAATTACCTGAATGTCCTCAGAAATTACGCGAATGGTTAGATACGAAAAATATCGAATTTTTTATTGATCCAACTGAAAATACGAATGAAGAAAACAATACAAATATTCAAAATGACCAAAATATTGAGGATAATTTAAGTGTTGAAAAAATTAAGGATAAAATAGATATGGAATCTAAAGATCTCATTAATGAAAGTAAAAATTATCAAACTAAAATAATAAGTCTTGAAGAAAACAACATTACTACTGGAAAAGTAAGTGAAAAAAATAGCCAAAATAATGAATATAGTTATGAAAAGATATGTACACCAGCGATAAAAAATGAAAAAATGAGCGGGATAGAACTAGATATTATTAAAGATCATTCTTATAGCAAAATATCTTCATCGGTTGAAAAAAATAAAAATATAAATAAAGAAGAGTTTAATATTACTCAAGATCATAGCTATAGTAAGATATCTTTATCAACGGAAAAAAATAAGAACACAAATGAAATAGAATTTGATAAAGACGAAAGAAAAAATGCTAAATCACGAGCTATGGTAATTCAAGTGTTAAATCCAGATGGATCTCAATACGAGCAATATACAATATATCCTCTTCACGATAAAAGAATGAACGAATCTTCAACAAATATGTATCAAATGTTGAAAATCAATGAAAAAGCATTGGATAATCGAGTTAAAACATTAGATTTACAATGTTTTCCAGATTTATACCCTTATGGTAGAAATGGTCAACGTCAAGATAGAAAAGTACCTATTACTGACTTCGAATATATTAAAACAAGGTTGAAGTCAGCTGATCCCCGTTTTCGTTTAAATCAACAATATCTATTTTATCTATTAAATGATGCTAATATACGGCAACTCGGTCAAGGGATTTTGCATACTTTAAACGTTACAAATCTACGTGAAAGACACACAGCAGAAAGTTATTTAAAGTATTTAAAAAGTGGTCAGTTAGAAGCTAATTTAACAACTCTATTTTCTCGACTTCGAAACTCAGAACAATTTTGGAGTAAACCTAGAAATAACTTACATTGTATGACACGTTTCTATGGTCCAGCAACATGGTTTTTTACAGTAAGTCCTGCTGAATGGCTTTGGGATGACTTAGTACAATACGTAAAAGAAATTAATGCTCCACATTTTGATAAGTTATCACCAAGTCAAGTAATTGCTGCTGATCCAGTCTCGGTTTCGAGGTTTATAGAAAATAAATTTCAAGCTGTTCTTGACTTTATTTTATCAGATAGTCAACCACTTGGTAAAATCATTCATTATTTCTGGCGTCGAGAGTATCAAGGTAGAGGCATTCAGCATTTTCATTTGATACTGTGGGTTGAAGGTGCTCCAATCATAGGTATAAATACAAACGAAGAAGTTGTTGAGTTTATAATGAAATACGTAACTTGCAAGTTACCTAATAAAAAAATATCACCAACACTTCATAGACGTGTCACTGCACATCAACAACATCATCATAATAGTTATTGCTTACGGACTAAAAAACCAAAGTCAGGTAGAGTTATTAAGGCTTGTCGATTTGGATTTCCACGACCTACTACTGAAAATTTCACACTCCGTGATGCTGCTACTTCAATAGCAGGACGTAGAAATTTAAATAGTAAGAGTCGACTTTATGATCTTCCTCGTACTGAGAATGAAGTTAATATTAATGATTATAATCCAGCGGTCTTATCTGTATGGGAAGGAAATATGGACATACAATTTATAGGAGAAAAGTCAACATTACTGACTCAGTATGTCACAAAATATGCAACAAAAAAAGAAGCTAGTAAAACATCAGAAACAGTCAATGAAATTAATTCAACTAAAACTCTTCCGCAACTATTGTGGAATATAGCGTTTCGTAGTTTAAATCACCGAGAAATTGGAGCTTTAGAAGCTGCTGACACATTATTGGGTATTTCTTTGTATGGGACAGACTCAGATACTGTTATCAGATGGCTGGATATTCGAATGATAAGAAATCGAAAATTGAAATCAAAAGATGAAATTAAACTATTAGAAAAAGTCAATCCTGAGTCAACTGATATATTTTGTCCGTCATGGATTGATGATTATTACCCCAATCGCCCTCAAGAATTAGAATCTTTATGTTTATATGATTTTGCTAGATGGTATGATTTAACTAAATCTGAGCCAAAAAATAGTATGACTGAATATTATGAAATTCGCCCTTCGATATATTTAAAACGACGATCGCGAGGTTATTTAATTAATCACTACAGATATAACGTTGCTAATCAACCTGAAAATTATTTTTATTCACTATTGTTATTATTTCAACCATGGCGTAACACAGAAGAATTGAAAAATGGGTTTGATACTTACACTGAGTCATTTAAATTTCAGCAGCATATGCTTGAACAAGCAAATTTATATCATGAATACAATGAAGATTTCCAAAAAGGTTTAGATTATATAAAAAATTTAATTGAAAAAAAATCTAATGATGATCAGGCCGAGGATTTAAAAAGTACATCAGTAGACTGTGATCCAGCTGAAACGAATGCAATAGCTAAGGAATTAAATGATGCTGTACAGAAACAAGACGAAAATCGTACGCTGGCAGACATGATCAATGAAATGAACGTTGATCAGATTAGAGTTTTCGAAAAAATTAAAAGAGGAGTATTATCTAATGATACAAAAATAAGATTGTATGTTAGTGGAGAAGGTGGTACTGGAAAAAGTTTTGTTATTAATGTAATCAAACGTTGGATTAAAGAAGAAATGAACCAAGAAACTGTTGTAACTGCTCCTACTGGTATTGCAGCTTTTAATATTAATGGCCTTACCGTACATCGAGTATTTCAATTGCCAGTCGAACACGGTTTCACACCATCTTATAAGCAATTGCCAGATAGTATGTTGAAAGTATTACGAGATCAATTACAAAATGTTACTCTCTTTATTATTGATGAAATATCAATGATTTCTAATATAACATTGATATACATACATTTGAGATTATCAGAGATTTTTAATGTTGATGACTGGTTCGGTGGAAAGCACATTGTCGTTTTTGGAGATTTGCTGCAACTTCCTCCTGTCCATGAGAATCCAAGTTATATGACATTATCATCGACAGATGCAGAAAAGTATGTAGGGTCAATGAGTTCTGTCAATATATGGACTAATTTATTCAGCTATGAAGAATTAACAATCAATATGCGACAAAAAACTGACAAAGTTTATGGTGAGTTACTATCTCGAGTACGCGTGAACTCAATGACAGCTGACGATATAAAATTGTTAGAACAAAGAAAGATTATAATTGATCCTTCATTATCACTATCATACAATGATAGATTACATAAAATATGTAATTACATAGCAAAATTACCGATGGATACAGTTTGTTTAGTACCAACTTGTAAACAGTGCGATTTAATCAATTCGGTAATGATCGATAAAATTGCTTCTGAAAAAATTATTCTTGAAGCTCGTGATCATATAGATTGTCCTAAATCATTAAAAAAAAAAGCTACCGACAGCTTAAGTAAAATAGAAGCAGATGCAAGTCAATCAGCTGGACTTGCCAAAACTATTACAATTAAAATCGGTGCAAAAGTAATGCTTCGACGGAATATCGATGTTACTCTTGGTCTAGTTAATGGTGCTATTGGCACGGTTAAATCGATTCCTAAATCGATTGATACAAATGGCATAGAGACTGTTAATGTAGATTTTGGCACAGGCAAAGAACACGCCATTGAGAGAATCAAAGTTAAATTCCAATTATTGGAAAGAGCTTTTGTCATAAGAGAACAGTTCCCATTGTGTTTGAGTTACGCAGTTACCATTCATAAGAGCCAAGGTTTAAGTCTAAAAAATGCAATTATCGAAGCTGGAAACAGTATTTTTAATGTTGGTCAAACATACGTAGCTCTTTCTCGGGTTACAGAATTAAATGGTTTACATTTAATCAATTTTGATCCTTATTCTGTTAAAGCTAACCTTGCCGCAATCCAAGAATATAATCGTTTAAAAAAAGCTTTCAGGCCTGATCTTCCTGAGATTTTAGTTTCTAATAAACGTTGGCATAAAGTATGGGATTTAATATGGGCAGTTGATGAACATTTAGTTGAAACTGCAAAAACAACATTGAAAAAGTCATCATGTAAAAATTTATTAGCGATACGAGGTATCGAAAACTCTGATAGCATTTCTAGTGGTTTCAATTCGATTGTGCAATGCATTGTTAATAATGAAATGATTAAAATGTCAGTGAAATATGATAAAAACAATCTAGTTAACAATCAAGATTTATATAATTTATTTAACGCATATAATAATCAGAAAAATATTTTGAATTCAAGTGACATCAAACAGTGGGTATTTCAACAAAAATGTCCTGATCTAGATACTGATCCTGTATCTATATTTGCTACGATTTGCAATAATAATCTTGAAATTAAAAATTTAGTACAATATGAACTATTATATACTGATCGGTGCAAAGTGTGTAACTACACAAATTTGTATAAAAAATTAGAAAATGTATTACGACTTCCAATAATTAATCAGAAAAATATGCTTAATTTACAAGGATTAATTGATTCATCATTCGGACAGTGGTTCAATAGATTGAAATTTTGCAATAATTGTAAAGAGATCAAAGAAACGCATACTAAAATTGTAATAAACTCTGTACAGCAGATAATTGTCGTGAAGTTAGAATCATCTTTAAAAGATAATAATAAAATTTAGATAAAAAAAAAAGGACTGATAAAATCAGTGCCTACAGCCAAGATTTCTTTGTGTAATGAAATGTATAATGTCGTAAGTGCAATATTTTATTCTGAAAAAGATGATAGCTCTTGTCATTATGTTGCTATGATGAAAGATAACTCAGCATGGATCCAAGCAGATGATAAAAACATACAACCAGTACGGTGGCCAACTAATGCTAAAAATGCTTATGTTTTCTTTTTACAAAAAAAATAAAGGGGAATATTGATTAAGAATTTTTTTCATTAAATTTTTCCTAAAAATATCCTATAATTTCTCACTACAAAAAAAAATTATTACAATAATACTTTTTGAAAAGTTAATTTCAATTTATGCGGTAAATTATAGTGTCCTCTTATCGGCTAATATACACTTATCCAAAAAATTAAAGGAACAAGAAAATTTTATAAATTTTTTTGTGATTTTTGGAAAGCTGTATTTTCGTGAAAAATGATCGCATCGAAATAATAAAAAAAGCAAATTGAAGCTTGAAATCTCTAGTTTAAAGATCTTCCAGCAAAATATTTTTTTGAGCCACGGTTTTTGCGGAATCATAAGAAAAAAGTCGAGACAAAATTTTTCTAAATTTTTTAGTTTTGTTTTTTAGGTCTACGGGGCCGGGAAAAATTTTTTCAAAAAAACGAATTCATGGCTCGTTTAGGAAATTTATTCAGCTACAATTTGTTTTTTTTTGTTTCTCTGTACGACAATTCGCTGCTGAGATATCAGCCTTTAAATGAAAAAGGAGCCTTTTGTCTTTGATTATTGATATCTCAGCAAGTAATGGTCACACAGTAATTTAAAGGGCAGTTTAATAAACTTGAATAAATTCCCTACAAGCTCCATTTTCGATTTTTTCAAAAAAAATTTTTTTTTCATCCTTGATATCCATTTGAAAAACCCACAAAAAATGACCATTTTCTGGTTTTTTAGTCAACTTATCGCTACTCTGCAAATATTGATAAAAAAAATAATGTCGCCAGGTAATTTTACAGCTTAATGTACCCCTAAAAACCCTGGAAATTTTCATATTGATCCATTGAACCGTTTGTCCGGTCCGATTGCTCAAAGTTTTACAAAACAATTAAAGGAACAAGTTTTGTTCCGTAATGTGTGTAATCATTACCAAAATGAAAAAATTAATTTTTTTCGGATTTTTTTTCATTTTTGCGTTAGTTATTCAGTACATGTAAGGTAAAGCGGAAAACAAAAAAATTTTCCAAAAAACGAGACCAAACAAGAATTTTTTTACGAAAAACGAAAAAAAAAATAACCCCCCGAATGAAACGTAAAAAAAAAAAAATGTAAAAAAATTCTTGTTTGGTCTCGTTTTTTGGAAAATTTTTTTGTTTTCCGCTTTACCTTACATGTACTGAATAACTAACGCAAAAATGAAAAAAAATCCGAAAAAAATTAATTTTTTCATTTTGGTAATGATTACACACATTACGGAACAAAACTTGTTCCTTTAATTGTTTTGTAAAACTTTGAGCAATCGGACCGGACAAACGGTTCAATGGATCAATATGAAAATTTCCAGGGTTTTTAGGGGTACATTAAGCTGTAAAATTACCTGGCGACATTATTTTTTTTATCAATATTTGCAGAGTAGCGATAAGTTGACTAAAAAACCAGAAAATGGTCATTTTTTGTGGGTTTTTCAAATGGATATCAAGGATGAAAAAAAAATTTTTTTTGAAAAAATCGAAAATGGAGCTTGTAGGGAATTTATTCAAGTTTATTAAACTGCCCTTTAAATTACTGTGTGACCATTACTTGCTGAGATATCAATAATCAAAGACAAAAGGCTCCTTTTTCATTTAAAGGCTGATATCTCAGCAGCGAATTGTCGTACAGAGAAACAAAAAAAAGCAAATTGTAGCTGAATAAATTTCCTAAACGAGCCATGAATTCGTTTTTTTGAAAAAATTTTTCCCGGCCCCGTAGACCTAAAAAACAAAACTAAAAAATTTAGAAAAATTTTGTCTCGACTTTTTTCTTATGATTCCGCAAAAACCGTGGCTCAAAAAAATATTTTGCTGGAAGATCTTTAAACTAGAGATTTCAAGCTTCAATTTGCTTTTTTTATTATTTCGATGCGATCATTTTTCACGAAAATACAGCTTTCCAAAAATCACAAAAAAATTTATAAAATTTTCTTGTTCCTTTAATTTTTTGGATAAGTGTAGATTAAACTAAGAGCCAATAGAACTATTTTGAACTTAAAAATGATTGGACGACGACAAAATATTTCGCTACTTTTGATCATAGATGGGGTGACTTAGACAAAAATTTTCTGGCAACTCTGAATTCAATTTTCCCACAATCTGCGGTGGATATAGGACGGCAAAAAGAAAAAGAAAGTCGTATTTCTTAGTGGCTGAGATTATATATATCATGTAAATGTTTCGTAATATTAAAAAATTTATAATTATTGTATCAAAGGTTTCTATTCAGAAATATAAAAAACAATGTAACTCCCAGACAATATATGAAGTTGCTTTGCTCTACAAAAAAGAGAGAAATCCCACCAAAAACAGATTCTCTGTAAAAAATCGCGCCAAGTACACGTTCAACACTTTTTATGAATGGAAAAAATTTACTTTACAAAAAGCTATAAAATCTTGAAAACACCAAGTAACTGGTAGCATTGAAAATCATGAGAAAAATCTCAATCAAAATATATAATAATAAAAAAAATGATCCGAATGTACTTGGTGTGCGTTTAAACAATAAATTTTCTTGTTATCGTTATTTGTCTGCAGTTTACTAAAATTCAGAATCGATCACAGGAATTGACTGTAAAATCAAGCGTGTAGTCAGAATTTAAACACTTACCGAGAAACATTGAAATGCGGTGAGCAAGCTATAGAAATTTAACACGCCATTAAACGTGTATCAAATGACTACAAAAAAAATATAGTTAGCGTATGACAACCATGGGATACGTACCATGTGTGTTAAAATAATACACTTACTTACAGAGTGGATTTGCAGTGAATTACTTCACTCAATCAAATCGTGACGCACACCAAGTACATTCGGATCATTTTTTTTTTATTATATATTTTGATTGAGATTTTTCTCATGATTTTCAATGCTACCAGTTACTTGGTGTTTTCAAGATTTTATAGCTTTTTGTAAAGTAAATTTTTTCCATTCATAAAAAGTGTTGAACGTGTACTTGGCGCGATTTTTTACAGAGAATCTGTTTTTGGTGGGATTATAATTACAGCCGTACTAATAGCAAATAAAAATGATTTGCAGCCGTACACACTTTTAGAAAACTAAAAGTTCAGCTTCCTAATTTACTGAAAAAAGAGTCTAGGATTATATTTATATCGCATTATAATTACAGCCGTACTAATAGCAAATCAACATGATTCGCAGCCGTATGCACTTTTAGAAAACTAAAAGTTCAGCTTCCTAAATTACTATAAAAAGAGTCTAGGATTATATTTATATCGCACTATAATTACAGCCGTACTAATAGCAAATCAAAATGATTCGCAGCCGTACGCACTTTTAGAAAACTAAAAGTTCAGCTTCCTAATTTACTCAAAAAAGAGTCTAGGATTATATTTATATCGCATTATAATTACAGCCGTACTAATAGCAAATCCAAATCATTCGCAGCCGTACACACTTTTAAAAAACTGAAAGTTCATCTTCCTAATTTACTCAAAAAAGAGTCTAGGACTATATTTATATCGCATTATAATCACAGCCGTACTAATAGCAAATCAACATGATTCGCAGCCGTATGCACTTTTAGAAAACAAAAAGTTCAGCTTCCTAATTTACTATAAAAAGAGTCTAGGATTATATTTATATCGCATCATAATTACAGCCGTACTAATAGCAAATCAAAATGATTCGCAGCCGTACGCACTTTTAGAAAACAAAAAGTTCAGCTTCCTAATTTACTATAAAAAGAGTCTAGGATTATATTTATATCGCACTATAATTACAGCCGTACTAATAGCAAATCAACATGATTCGCAGCCGTACGCACTTCTAGAAAACTGAAAGTTCAGCTTCCTAATTTACTCAAAATAGCGTCTAGGTATATATTTATATCGTATTATAATTACAGCCGTACTAATAGCAAATCAAACTGATTCGCAGCCGTACGTACTTTTAGAAAACTAAAAGTTCAGCTTCCTAATTTACTCAAAAAAGAGTCTAGGATTATATTTGAATTGCATTATAATTACAGCCGTACTAATAGCAAATCAAAATGATTCGCAGCCGTACGCACTTTTAGAAAACTAAAAGTTCAGCTTTCTAATTTACTCAAAAGAGATTCCAGGATTATATTTATATCGCATTATAATTACAGCCGTACTTATAGCAAATCAAAATGATTCGCAGCCGGACGTACTTCTAGAAAACTAAAAGTTCAGCTTCCTAATTTACTCAGAAAAGCGTCTAGGATTATATTTATATCGCATCATAATTACAGCCGTACTAATAGCAAATCAAAATGATTCGCAGCCGTACGCACTTTTAGAAAACAAAAAGTTCAGCTTCCTAATTTACTATAAAAAGAGTCTAGGATTATATTTATATCGCACTATAATTACAGCCGTACTAATAGCAAATCAAAATGATTCGCAGCCGTACGCACTTTTAGAAAACTAAAACTTCAGCTTCCTAATTCACTCAAATAAGAGTCTAGGATTATATTTATATCGCATTATAATTACAGCCGTACTAATAGCAAATCAACATGATTCGCAGCCGTACGCACTTTTAGAAAACTAAAAATTCAGCTTCCTAATTTACTCAAAAAAGCGTCTAGGTATATACACTGGTCACAGAAATTAAGGGATAGAAAAAAAATCCGAAATTTTTAGGTGATTTTCAACATGCTGTAACTCGGTGAAAAATGGTCGTATAAAAAAACTAAAAGAAGCAAATTGTAGCCTCAAGTTTCTAGTTTTCAGATCTGGACCTCAAAATTTTTTATCATGAACGGTTCCGGAGTAATCATAAGAAAACCAACGAAAAAAAAATTTTCAAAATTTTTGCTGGTCTTTCAATACCTCTATGGGCGACAACAAATTTTTTTGAATAATCCGACTGTCTGCCTTTTCTCGGAAATTTTATGCCCTTTAATTTGGTGGCCTTAAAAAGTCTCTACGACGATTTGGCGCCGAGTTATCATTGATCAAAGCAAAAAAGTCCATTTTGGCTTTGATAATCAATAACTCCGGATGTATTGATCGTACAGAGAATAGAAGCAGGGTTCTGAAAACTGAAAAACATTCTCTATAAGGCAAAATTAGTGGCATTTGATAGAAAAATTTTTTTGAAAGCGATATTGTTTGGTAAAAAACAAGTCAAAATTCACAAATTTAAGGATATTCGGAAATCTTGCTATAACTTTGGATATAACGAATAAACAAAGGATATCTTCGACTTTTTTTCAACCTCAAAGTGTCTTGAAAAAACCCTGAAAATTCCAAATCGCTGCGATTTTTCTTTCTTAGTGCCCCGAAGCTTTAAATTTATCGATTTTGTCAAAAATCACCATAATTGGTAGTTTCTCGGTCTTTATTCATTTTTTCGATTTGAAAATGGTTTTTTTATCGATAATCTCCATTTCGTTGATCAAAAAGATCGATTATCGAAAAAAATTGAAAAAAAAAAAATTCCGAAAAAAATTTTTTTTTTTTTCAAAATTTTTTTTTCAAAAATTTTTTTTTTTCAAATTTTTTTTTTTTGTTGTATCTGCAATGATTTATCATTGTCAAAAAAAATTCCTAAAATTTTTTTTACCGCCGGCATTAAAGTTACCTAAAGCGTATGTTTGTTGAGTTGACATTTTAAAGCAGATGCAGTTACAGCGGTAAAAAAAATTTTAGGAATTTTTTTTGACAATGATAAATCATTGCAGATACAACAAAAAAAAAAAATTTGAAAAAAAAAAATTTTTGAAAAAAAAATTTTGAAAAAAAAAAAAATTTTTTTCGGAATTTTTTTTTTTTCAATTTTTTTCGATAATCGATCTTTTTGATCAACGAAATGGAGATTATCGATAAAAAAACCATTTTCAAATCGAAAAAATGAATAAAGACCGAGAAACTACCAATTATGGTGATTTTTGACAAAATCGATAAATTTAAAGCTTCGGGGCACTAAGAAAGAAAAATCGCAGCGATTTGGAATTTTCAGGGTTTTTTCAGGACACTTTGAGGTTGAAAAAAAGTCGAAGATATCCTTTGTTTATTCGTTATATCCAAAGTTATAGCAAGATTTCCGAATATCCTTAAATTTGTGAATTTTGACTTGTTTTTTACCAAACAATATCGCTTTCAAAAAAATTTTTCTATCAAATGCCACTAATTTTGCCTTATAGAGAATGTTTTTCAGTTTTCAGAACCCTGCTTCTATTCTCTGTACGATCAATACATCCGGAGTTATTGATTATCAAAGCCAAAATGGACTTTTTTGCTTTGATCAATGATAACTCGGCGCCAAATCGTCGTAGAGACTTTTTAAGGCCACCAAATTAAAGGGCATAAAATTTCCGAGAAAAGGCAGACAGTCGGATTATTCAAAAAAATTTGTTGTCGCCCATAGAGGTATTGAAAGACCAGCAAAAATTTTGAAAATTTTTTTTTCGTTGGTTTTCTTATGATTACTCCGGAACCGTTCATGATAAAAAATTTTGAGGTCCAGATCTGAAAACTAGAAACTTGAGGCTACAATTTGCTTCTTTTAGTTTTTTTATACGACCATTTTTCACCGAGTTACAGCATGTTGAAAATCACCTAAAAATTTCGGATTTTTTTTCTATCCCTTAATTTCTGTGACCAGTGTATTTATATCGCATTATAATTACAGCCGTACTTATAGCAAATCAAAATGATTTGCAGCCGTATGCACTTTTAGAAAACTAAAAGTTCAGCTTCCTAATTTACTAAAAAAAGAGTCTAGGATTATATTCATATTGCATTATAATTACAGCCGTTCAAATAGCAAATCAAAATGATTCGCAGCCGTACGCACTTTTAGAAAACTAAAAGTTCAGCTTCCTAATTTACTCAAAAAAGAGTCTAGGATTATATTTATATCGCATTATAATCATATCCGTACTATTAGCAAATCAAAATGATTCGTAATGGTTTGTAAATCCACAATTGCACAACTCACTGGCTTATTTAAAAAATGACCTATAGATAGTTTCACTATATGCAAGAAAATAATAATGTGATAATAAAAAATATTGACCGCTAATTTTTTTCATGAATTGTCAATTTCAAGTTTTTATTCATTATAAATAAACCAAAAGTATTTAGACAGCCGTTTTGAAAAGAGTTTTTATATTTTAGAATTCAAGTGTATCAAAAAATAAAATAGATCAATCAGTTAATTTTTTAAGTTAGTGCGTTTACCAATATCCGTACATACTGACGAATATCACAGGTTTTTAAAAAAAAAATTTTTTTTTTTTTCAATCATTATTATCAGAACAAGTAACTTGAATTGTGTTCATTTTATATAGTTCAGGGGAATTCATTATCAGCTACTTCGGCACTTAAAATGAATACCATGTGACATACAACATGTGGTTCAAAAGAGTTATAAGGAGCACCACTGTACGTTTCATAAAATTGATTGCAGCCTAAAAAAAAATTATATTGAGTAAAGAATAAGGGTGTACGAATAGTTCTAACTTATGAATTATTCATATCGAATCAAACTATTCGTAAGTTTTCGAATTATTCGTAAATTTTCAAATAATTTCAAAATTTTTTTTGAATGACTTTTAATTGTAACATTTTTTGTTACTTCAAAAACTAAGCTGTCCATCAAATAAAAATTGCATATTTGAAAGCTGATCAGAATTTTCTTGATTCAAATCGAGTAATTTGAGAAGTTAAAAATAATTCGAAAATTTCGGAATGATTCGATTTTATCTTATTATTGGAAAAATCGAATTATTCCATTCGAACACGATTGGCACCTTGAAGTAAAGAAAAATACAATAAATAGTGAACATTGTGATTTGTTATTTCCGTTTTATTGATAAATAAATTAATAACTATTACCTGCCGATTAACGCATTGTACTAAGAGCCTTATATTAATTTGGATTATTAATTTGTAAAATTCGAAAACATAATACATCTGGATGACAAGCAGCGGTTAATGTAAATAAGTAATGATATGTCATTGTGGCTGGTACTGATAATGTGCAAACTGTATGACTTCAATCAACCACATAGTGCATTTTTATCAAATCACTAAAAAGTAAATACAATATTTTTGTAATTCATGCTATATTTATTCTGACTATTTTTTACTTCACTTTTTCAGTTTCAAATTATTGTATAAAAATATGTAACAAAGTCTTGTAAAAATTCGTAATTATTTAATGTGTAAAATATTATCTAAATTTTAGTCAGTATCATAACAAAAAAATAAGAAAGTGTATTAAAAAATGGCCAGAAATATAGATATGTGTATATTTATAAGTTAAAAATCATACTCTTCTTTATATAAGAGTAAAATACCTTGTGTAACTGCAGCAAATCGATTCCCAGATAGCCAAATGACGTCTTCATTTCGATTAATATGTTGTAGAAAAATCAAAAAATAACTTTACGTACTTTTACGTACAGGCAGCTCTTTCTAATTGAGTATTTACACCTTCTATCCGAATAACGCAGAGAGACACTAAATTCGGGGGAGACATATTTCTTTTGAATTAAATTAATGATTAATTTATTGAATATTTAATTTCACAATCCTGCAGTTAGCAGACAATTCAAAATTTTTGGAATTTTTTTTTTGAACAATTAAATTTGACGAAGAAAAAAAACTAAAAATATGCACGTATAGAATATTAAAAAAACTATAAGTGCAATTTTTAAAAATATTTTTTGTTTATAATTCATCATTTTTATAAAATTCCAAAAATTATTAGACGTCGTCTAACTTCAGTATCATTTAATTTCACTAACTTTTAAACTTACCATATATTATTTAATTATTTAATGAATAATTATTTATTATTGTGTTTCAGTGAAGAAAATAAAATATTTTTAAATTATTTAGCTTGTTTTTTTTAAATTAATTAATTTACCACTGCACACTTCAAGTATGAAAGCGCTGAGGGTTATGAACGGTTTTTTTCCGACTATTTTACTAACACAAAAATATTTCGACACTCTTTTAATTACACGAAAATTGGTTAAATTGTATACTACCACATAGATAATTTAATGAGGAACAATTTGAACGTAACATTAAGTCGATTAATTATTTTATTAGTCTAAAATAAATTATTTTAACTGAAGAAACCACTGCTGTCAATTGTTATGTATGAAACTTTGTGCTCACAATAACACTGGGAAGACACAATTAATCGCCTTTATGTTTTTTTTTATTGTCTTTTTAATTTTTATCACAAAAACCCTTATGAAAATCACTATTTACATCCTTTTAGTTTGATTGGAATTCATTAAAAACTTAAAACTGATTAGTCACGAAAAATGAAGCTGCCATGTTTACTGTTATTGTTTATTTCATTTTTTCTTTCCATCACTAGGCAGCAGCATTCACAAAAAGAGCGACATCTAAGACAAAAAAGCGGGATATTTGAAAAAAAAATGTTAACAAAAAAGTATTAATCTGAAAATAAGAAATAAAAAATCAAATTTATAATTTATCAGTTTAATAAACATTCATAATGAAAAAATTGAATTAATGTTATAAAATAAAAGTAATAATTCAAAAGGAAATGCGCAATTCAGGTGTGCACTTTTAGATTTCCCGACATATTTTTTTTATTATTTAAATTACTTTTTAATTATTTAATTCAATGTTTTTAAAGAATAAACATTTTTTTCTCCCTACAATAATTAAATTTTCATGACATGAAAATTGGATAGGACTTCAGTCATGACTATTTTTTTTTTTACATGCAAATGCATTTACATTTTGTTGCCTAGATAAAAAGATTTAGTCTATTAGCGGTTGATAATCAATTATCAAAATTCATCGGATAATTCTTCCAATACAACTTAAAAAAAAATAAAAGTTTATGATATATTAACATAGAATTTATAATTAATATGATTACGAAATATTAAAAAAAATCTTTTAGTTCATTTCATGTTACCAATAGTATAATATTATATTTTATAATTATTTATGTCATCAATTGATATTATTTTTATGGAAATTTTTTAACTTTCTGGTCAACAAATGAATTTAATAATTATTAATTACTATTAATTTATTGTTTTTATATTTTTTATTGTTTATCGTACGGAGTGATAAGACTTACTCTAGTTGATAACTAAACAATTAATTTTGTTATGGGTAAAACGTAGTAATTATAAATTACAGAATAGAAAAAAAAAAAAAATTTATTTATTTTATTATAGCAAACGATATTAAGTTATAATTATAATTATAAAACATTTAATTACGAATAGAGTTAAAATTAATAATTCAAACGAATGTATGTGTTTTCAAAGTTTAAGTAAAAGTAATACAAGGTAATCCTTATATATAGATATATAAAGAATAAAAATTAGAATTTTCCCCTAAAAAGGGGGGCAACTGTGGTGTCGATTGAAACGGAAGAACCTGGCATTGCCCTATTAATTGCACTTGAGGTTGGTTTCGATAGTAAGCCATAGGAGGTTGATACTGGGGTACGGGAACTTGGAAACCGGTCAAATTCTGATAGTAGGGCATAGCATATTGCATTGGAGGTTGATAAATAGGTACCAGTTGGCTCTGAACCTGCTGATTGATTTTTTGAGCCGGCTGATTCAACCGGCGCTGATTTTTTTGGGCTGACTGAAAATTGTTCATCAATTTCTTATTTTTTTTCTCCATTTGGCGGATTCTTTTCTTCATTGTTTGAAAAGCACCGATTAATGGAGTTGGTGCAGCTAATGAAAAAGATCCACAGCCTGAACTGGATGGATTATGATGATTATTAATAATTTGGGGTGCGTAACCATCACCAGCACCAGTAGATCCAGCTGCAAAAGTGGAAGGACGTATTCCATGAGGTCCACCGACAGTATGCTGATTATTAAGCATTTGTGGTGCGTAACCACCAGCAGCACCAGTACATCCAGCTGCAAAAGTGGAAGGACGTGTTTCACGATCTCCACCATCAGTATGCTGACTATTATTAATTTGTAGTGCGCCACCAGCACCAGTACATCCAGCTGCAGAAGTGGAAGGGCGTGTGTGACCATCTCCACCATCAGTATGCTGACTATTAATAATTTGTAATGCACTACTAACACCAGCACCAGTTGCAGAAGTGGAAGGAAATGCTCCATGAGTTTCACCGTCAGTACGCAGATTATTAATAAATTGTGGTGCGCCACCAACACCAGCATCAGTTGCAGCAGTGAAGGGAAAGGCTCCATGAGTTCCACCGTCAGTACGCTGATTATTAATTATTTGTGGTGGGCCACTACCACCAGCACCAGTTGCAGAAGTAGAAGAACGTGTTGCATGAGCTCCGCCGTCAGTATGCTGATTATTAATTATTTGTGGTGCGCCACTACCACCAGCACCAGTTGCAGAAGTAGAAGAACGTGTTTTATGAGCTCCGTCGTCAGTACGCTGATTATTAATAAATTGTGGTACGCCACCAACACCAGCACCAGTTGCAGAAGTGGAAGGAATCGCTCCATGAGTTCCACCGTCGGTACGCTGATTATTAATTATTTGTGGTGCGCCACTACCACCAGCACCAGTTGCAGAAGTAGAAGAACGTGTTGCATGAGCTCTGCCGTCAGTACGCTGATTATTAATTATTTCTGGTGCGCCGCGCGTGTCGTCATCTATGATTTGCCGCGTCCACTCGCGCTCTTACTTCCATTTACTTATACAAAATAATCAAAAAAATGGATATAATTAATTATTTAAGAATTTGCAATAGTTTAATATTGATTTTTTGATGATCCTGAAGTTAGCAGACAATTAACAGTTTTCGGATTTTTTTGTCAACAAATAAATTCCATAAATAAAAAATAATAAATAACAACATACTCATGTAGAAAATTGGCTATAAGTGCAATTTTTAATAATTCTGTAGTTAACCGCCGTCAAATAATTTTTTGATTTTTTTTCAAAACGATAAATTATAAAAAAAAAGTATTTAAAAAAATAGCACTTATAGATTTTTTAATTTTCTACATGTGCATATTTTTCGTTTTTCGAAAAATCGAAAATTTTAAATTGTCTGCTAACTTCAGGATCATAATTTTTTGAATACTTTTTTTTTTAATTTATCATTTTTAAAAAAATTCAAAAAGTATTAGATGTTGGCCAAGTTTTGTATTATTTTTTTTAGTAGAGTTTTATTAGAGGCTGTAATTAATTTATAACCTCAATTCAATCGGAGCTACATTACGTCATAACAAATTAAAAATTAATAACTGATATCTCAAGTTATTATATTGCCTAAATACTTGTCATATTAAATAATGATAACGAAATAGAGCATAAATATATTTATTTACCTCTCGTCGACTTTGTTGTGAACGGATTCATTTTTACGATATAAAATAGATACTAATAAGCACTGTGAAGAAGTACGCTGGCCTGTCTTCTTTGTAGTACAACAATCGAATGGCTAGATCGAGTGGCAGGCGTCCAGTAAACGCGGATATTTTCATTTGTTATTATATGTATGCAAAAACTATATATAATATTACAATTTATATTTCGTGTTACCGACAGCACGACTTTGAGAAAATTAAGTGGGGTTTTTTCTTATTTTAAAGGTTCAATTTCAAAATATCCTACAAGCTTAATTAGTGTTAATTACAGATAAAAGTAAAGTTAGCAGACATTTAAAATTTAAATAAATTTTTTTAACAAATAAAAAATATAAAACAAAAAATATTTCTAAAAAAATTCACATGTAGAAAATTTGATAAACTATACCTGCAATTTTTCAAAATATTTCTTTTAATATTCATTTTTGCTGTTAAAAAAAATCCAAATATTGTTGGATTTATTATTACAAATAATAACATTAACATTAATTACAAATATGTAAACTTTCATAATTTATGCAATAACAAAAATAAAATTCAATTTGTTTTGGATAATAAAAACAAAAATTTTTGCATAAGTAATTATAAATCTAATAAATAATAAAAAAAAGTAAATTAGTTATAGCAATTGATGCAATAAAAAAAAGAAATTTAGACTGTCAAGTCAAAAAATTTCAACGCTTAACTCAAAATTTTATATTTTAATTTAAACGGAATAAAAATGGATAACCGTTAACGATTATTTACCGCGTACTCGCGCTCTCTCTATTCCACTCATGTTCGTTTACTAACTATAGATCTAAACAAATGTAGCTAAATTAATTTTCTCTATTATATTAAAAAAAAAAAAAAAGTTCATAATATGTTAATATAGTATATCTAATTTGAATGATTGCTAAATCATTAGAGAACGAAAAATGAATGATTGCTACACTGTAAAAAATAAGGTACTGAAATCAAACTCCTCAAGAGTTTGACAAATTTCCTCTTCAGTGAAACCAAATTCGTTTGAACCAACGAAAACTAGTTTGTCTCAAGAAAATCGTTTTTATTGAATGAAAATCTCTACTCGATTATGAGAAATTGATTAAGCGTTTATGTTAAAGTTTTTAAGTTTGACCGTAATTAAATTAACATTTGAACGAATAGTAAAATGTATTTTAATTAAAGTTTGGATGTATTTGATTGAAAAATAAAAACTTGTTGAAGCAAACTTTTCAATTTTGAGAAATTTAACTGAAACTCTTGAAACGTTTAGTTTGACAACTTCACATGTTTCAATGAAGCAAAAGTAGTTTCCTATAATACCGAACGAGTCGTGTCAACCGACGAGTTTCTTGGGGAGAGAATCCGACGAGGTTGTAGGAATCATTTGACGCACTCACCTTAAAACTGAAAAATATTCGACAAGAATATAAATGTATTCTTTACAAAATATCGAACTATATTTGAATGAAAGTCTTTATATTATCGGTTAAATAAAAAAATTTATTTATAAAAAGAGTCACATATTTATCACGTTTAGATCAATGTATAAGCAATTGACTGTATATATCCATTTAATATGAGAACAAAGTACTAGAAGCACAACTAAACTCAAACTTTCCTACTGGTCCCGTAGCGTAGCGGTCAAGCGCCTGACTCTCGCGCGTGAGGTGCTAGGTTCGATTCCTCCGGATACTAATTCTACGATTATTCTATTTTTCACTAAAAACTGAGTATGTCAGAACTATTTGTAAAGTGTAATGTATATAATACAATAATAATATTAATATAATGTAATTGTCCCAATACTTGATAAAAAAAAAATAATAATAATACTAATAGTAATAATAATAATAATAATAAAAATAAAATAAAAAATAAAAAAATACGTAAGAAAACAAATTTGTTTTTAAATTAATCATTGATGAAATAATTAAAGGCAATATTCACTTGATGCAGATTACTGTTTTTTTGGAGCAATGCAATACAGCAACTTAAAACAATTCAATTTTTTATTGAATCAATTGCAAGAACAGTTTCAACGGACCTACAAAAATATTACTTTCAACACTAAAATTCATTTGCTTTAATAAAATTTTGACTTAACTGAAAATTCATACTTTCAATCACCTCACAATTTACTTTGAGTGAAATTTTTAATTATTTTATATAAAACAAAAATCATTATTGTATCAACAGTTTCAATGACTTGAACTAATTTCTATTTTTTTTTAAATGAAAAAAGTTATTGAGTTATATCAAATACTATAGAGTTAGATCAAACGACTTGGTACCTTTCCTCAAGAAACTCTCAGTTGAAGCAAAATATACTGTTAAACGTAGAGGGCGGTAGACTCAATCGCTTGACGCGCTTGGCTGTATCCAAACGCACGGAGTACTTGAGCCAAACGAATCTGGTTTGACGTCAGGAATCTTTTTTTACAGTGTAAATAATTAGGGAACAAAAAAATTTGTAATTAATTTAATTGTTGCAAGTATTCTTATATTTTTTTTAAACTTTTAAATCTAATCAATCACTAATATTTTATTTATGAAAATTTTATAAATATTTTATTAATAAGTTAATTTAATAATTATTAATTATTATTATTTTTATTCTTTCATACAATTTGTCGTGAGGAGTGGAAAGTGAGTTTAATACGCACAGCGATGAATAAGATTAATTATTCAATCATTTGGAACATCTTAATATATTTTTATTTTTTATTATTGATAAATTTTAATAAAACCTGTAATTAATATTAAAAAAATGAATTGTGCGTTAATGACACATTCATAACAACAAAAAAAAACTAAGATTTTACTCAAACTTTTTTTTATTCTCTTCTAATTATTTAAAGAAAAATTTTTTTTTCCTGTAACTTTCAGTGAGTATTGTAAGCAGTTAATAAATATTTTTTTTTTTTAATGATACTCAATAAAAAAAAAGACGACTGTCAACGTGTCGTTACTAATAATTTGTCACGTCCACTCGCTTCTCACTCAGTGCAGCCAGATCGCGGACGAAAAGTTCCCCTTCCCAAGCACCGTTTAAGCTGTGAGTAATGCTAAAATGGTGCGAAAGAAGGGGAACTTTTCGTCCACGATCTGGCTGCACTGTATCTCACTTCCACTTACGTGAGCTTTATAAGCAAAAAAAAGAACAAAATTAATTATTTAATAATTTGGAACATCTTAAAATTTTTTTTTTTTTTATTATCATTGTTTTGATAATAAATGCAATTAAAGGAAAAAATAAAAAACAATGAATTTGAAGCTAGCAACGCAATTTGAGGAAAAAATTTTAACGTTTCACTTGGAAATTTTTTTTTTTTCTTTGAATCTATTAAAAATTAACTATTATTTATTTTTTAGATTTTTAGTGAGTATTTTTAAGATAGTTTAAGATAAATTTTTATTTTTAAATTAATACTCATTAAAAAAAAGACGACTGTCAACGTTTCGTCATCTATAATTTGCCGCGTCCACTCGCGCTCTCACTCCTACTTACGTGAGCTTAATAACCAAAGAAATTTATAAAATTAATTATTTTATTATTTGCAACCGTTCAATACCTATTTGATTTTAGTAGCGCTAAGTTTTGATAGAACCTGAATTTAATTATTAACCTTTTGATTCAATCGAAGCTAGTACCACCTCATAACAAATAAAAAATTAATAACCGATTTCTCAAGTGATGATATTGTCTGAATACTTGTCATGTTAAATAATGATTACGAAATAGAACTTAAATATATTTATTTACCTCTCGTCGACTTAGTTGATAACGGATTCATCCTTACGATATAAGAGATACAAATAAGCACTGTGAAGGAGGACGCTGGCCTGTCTTCTTTGCAATACCACAATCGAATGGCTAGATCAAGCAACAGACGTCCAGTAAACGCAGATATTTTTTCATTTGTTTTTATGTGTATACAAAAACTATATATAATATTACAATCTATAGCTCGTGTCACCGTTCGCGCGAATTTTTTTTTTTTTTAAAGGTTCGTTTTCAAATCATTTTACAAACTAAATTGGTGTTAATTCCGAATATGCAAACCTTAATCATTTATGCAATAACAAAAATAAAATCAAATTTTTTTTTATGATTACTAATGAATCTAATAAATAATAAAAAAAAAGATTATTAGTTTAAGTAATAAACGCATAAAAAATGATTAATTTAGACGTATGACAGATTGTTAAATCTAAAAATTTCAACGTTTATCTCAGAATTTTATATTTTCCGTTATTTTAATTGACCAAAAAAAACAAAATTTTTTTTTCTTCATTTTCAGTTCTTTCAGTAAGTATTCATGACATTCGGTGAATTTTTTTATCTGAAATAATGCGAAAAAAAATTGATAACCGTCAACAATTATTTAACGCGCACTCTCGCTCTTTCAATCCCACTCCTATTAGCGGACTAAATAAAGATCTCAACAAATATAACTATAATAATCTTAATACTATTATATTTAAAAAACAAAAAGTTCACAATATGTTAACATAGTATATCTAATTTTAATGATTGCTAAATAATTAGAAAAGGAAAAATTTAAAATTTATTTCATTGTTGCAAGTAATATAATTTTTTTTTTCAACTTTTTGATCTAATCGAATAATAGTTTTTTCTTTCTGAAAATTTTATAAATATTTCATTAATAATTAAATTTAATAATAATTTATTATTAGTTATTATTGTTTTTATTTTTTACCCGTCCGCACTTCTGTTATGAGCATTTTGCTCACAGGACACTATTCAGCTTATAGGATGTCGCTGTCGCGCAAGCGAGACACTGAAAATCACGGGAGTGCTGACGAATTAAATGATACTGTATAAAAAATGGACGACTGTCAATGTGTCATCACCAATAATTTGTCGCGACTACTCGCTCTCTCACTCCTACTCACGTGAGCTTTATAAAAAAAAAAATGAATTATTTGATATTTTGGAACATCTTAAAATTTTTATTTTTTTTTTTTATTTACTGTTTGGACAATAGGTGCAATTAATAAAAAAAAAAAAAAAAACATGAACTTTAAGCAAATAACGCAATCTGAGTAAAAAATATTTACTTTTCACTCTGAAATTTTGTTTTTCTTTGGATCTGTTCAGAATAATCTGTTTTTTATTTTTTTAATTTTTAGTAAGTATTTTAGATAGTTAATAAATTTTTTTTTATTTTAAATGACGATCACTAAAAAATGGACGACCGTCAACGTCATCAATAATTTTTCGCGTCCACTCGCGCTCTCACTTCCACTTACGTGAGCTTAATTACTAAGGAAGCGAATAAAATTAAGTATTTAATAATTTGCAACAGTTCAATATAATTTTAACTTCCCGCTAAGAAAATTGTAAATTTTCAAAAATTCGGGAAGTTATTGGTTTCGGTCCGATTTACGAAAATCGAATTTTCATTAGATGTCGACGTTTTGAGGTCCTAGGAAGCTGTAATTTCACGATGATGTCCGAGTGTATGTACGTATGTACGTACGTATTTAAATACCTGTATCTTTTAAACGGATGAACCGATTTTGAACTTTAAGGTGTCATTCGATGCGGCTTGTCAATATCTTGAAGTTTTAAGAAAATTGAGCTTGATCGGTAGGGCTCGTTCAGAGATATTCCAAAAAATAAATTTTTTTAAAAGTGCTTT
Source organism: Microplitis mediator (assembly GCF_029852145.1). Lineage (NCBI taxonomy): Eukaryota > Metazoa > Arthropoda > Insecta > Hymenoptera > Braconidae > Microplitis > Microplitis mediator. The sequence continues at coordinate 7,610,197 of NC_079974.1, read as the reverse complement.
TTTCGGATAACTTTTAATGTGCTCAATGGATTGATTTCAAAATCGACTGGGCTCTAAGCTTTATAAGCCGCGTCGAATGCCACCTCCACCATCAAAATCGGTTCATTCGTTCAAAAGAAACCGTTGTCGAAAGAATTAAGAAAAAAAATTTAAAGATATCAACGTTTGGAAGAATAAAAAAAAAAAAAAAATTATCTTCTCAGGAATTGGTGCAGCCCAAGGACTATGGTACGCAATCAAAAAAAGATATAAAAAATTGGAAGTTCTGTAACCTTTCCCCAAATTATTTAATTATTAAAAAAATGAAAATACCACAAACTAAAGCGTCATATATTTCTATACATGTATGTGATTTAGTAGTTGATACTATTCAGGCCTAATCAGACCTAACCACGTATAGCTACAGTCGTGCTGAAATAATCAGGCATGATTATATCAAATTATATAAAACTTCTTACATAAAGGTTGATTAAATTGTGTATAGTCATATGTGATTTATATGCAAATAGGCATGGCTATATATAATTATACACTGAAAAAAAGATTTATTTGAGCCAACTAAAATTTATTTGAGCTAAAGATATAATATATTTTAATAGTTTAATTGCGTGAAATAAGTAATTTATTTGTAGTAAAGTAATAATCTAATGGCTACAAATAAATAAGGGCTTCAAATATATTTATAGTTTCGCCAAATTTTAGGTTATTTGTCACAAATTTAATATCTTTACCACAAATATATCAATTACTTACCATAAATAAATTACATATTTCAGTCAAATTATAAAATTATTTGAATCAACTGTTATATATAGTTGTACCAAATATATTTATTTGTCATTAAGAAATATTTTAAAAAAGCCACAAATAAATTGATTTATTTGGGACAAATATTTCTTTTTTTCAATGTACATAATCATTTTTTTCCATCCCTTGCGACATTAAAAACATTCTGGATACACTCTGGAAATATTCTGGTAACACGATGCAACCATACGGACTCCAGAGTATTTCCAGAATGGTTTTGTGCCCTTTTCTGAGAGTGAACCCAGAGTATTTCCAGAGCGGATACGGAGTAAATCCAAAGTGTTTCCAGAAAGTATCCAGAGTGGATACATACTGACACCGTTATGCATCCACATTGAACACAAACTGATACCAAAGTGTTTCCAGAATGTTTCCAGAGTGGGATCAGAGTGAATACATACTCAAACCAGAGGGTATTCAGAGTAAATGAATACTGAAAGAAAAAAAAAATTTACCGAAATATATTATTTTAAGAATATTCAAGAGCATTTATTGAATACAATTATGTTTCTGGATTGTAAAAACAATTTTTCAAGAAAACAAAAATATTTGACATTATTGTCACAATGTAATATAGCATCTACTATATGACCATCCAAACAGGCACTTGTCACTCTGTCAAATAACAGAGAAATACCCGTGACAGAATTATTTTTAAATATAGAACATAAAAACTCTGAAACACCTATCTAACCAGGAACAGGACAATCATAAGTTGGGCGCGATCTAGCGGCGAACACTGAACTACTTCCACTGCTGCTTAGCACCAGTGACTTTCTCCTCCTTAACATATATCTTCTCCCAGCAAATTTTTCTCTCAAGTCTTTCACATTAAAACCCGGGTCAAAGCAAAAATTTTTTTTTGGGATAAAAATACTTAATGAAAATAACAATTTTCAAAAAAACAATTGTTTCTTAAAAAATGTTTTTTATTGCTAAAAAGCGAATTTGCTAATTAATAATTTTTTTGTATTTATTAAAAAGTATTCATAAAAATTACTGTTATTCATAATTCCTTAAGCAATTGAGTTAGAGCTTCGGTTACAAGCTCGATTTGTTTAATGATTAATGGATAATGAAAAAGACTTGAAGTGTTGTAGTTGTGTCTTCAATAAGTTATTTTAATAACAATAGAGAAGAACAGAAAGGTAGCGACAAGTCCAAGTGTACAATAATTTAAAAAATTATATAAAAGATTAAAAAAAAATTTTTTCTACAAAATAAAACGCATGGTTATTTTTAGTATTTGAAAAAAATATTGCGTGAAAATTTATTTGTTTACAACAAATTGTTTGTTTAATATACAAATAATAAATGAATGAAACAAATTTTTTTTCTAATATAACAGAACATGATTAATGATTATTTAAAAAAAATAATGGTTTTTTAATATTAATATTGAGTAAAAAAAAAAATTGTTAATTAGCTAAGGCGCTGTTTAGCAAAAAAAAATTTTTTTAAGAAACGATTTTTTTCTTAAAATTCCTTATTTTTATTAAGCGTTTTTTTCCCAAAAAAAATCTTATTAAATCTAATTAGCCATGTATTTGTTTATGACAATTATTTAAACAATGCAAGTAAAAATTTTTTTCAAATTATTGTTATGTAGCTTTCAGCAATAAAAAAACAAAATAATCAAAAAAGTAAATTTTCTTGATTGCTTTATTTACGTTTTTTATTTTTCAATGGCTTAGATTGTTAATAAAATCGAAATTTTTTTATTTTTTCACCAGCTATCTTTTCTAAACCCTTTCAAGAATAGCTTTAAGAAGTAAAAAAAATTCGGGGTTTTTAGTTTGGAAATAATCAGGGTTTTTATGTAAACTTTCAACAAGTAAAAATTAACTAATTAACAAAAGCATAGTTAATTAAAAAATTTGGGTTAAGATTGTTTTTCTGTAGATTATTATTGATTTATGAGTTTAGAAAGTACCCAATTTTTTTTAGTCCTTAGTATTTAAATTTTATCGACTCTGGGCCCATTTTGAAAACACTTTGATTCCATTCTGGACTCACTGTGGGCCCATTCTGAAAACACTTTGATTTCATTCTATATTCACTTTGAGTCCATTCTGAAAACACTTTGATCTACTCTGGATTCACTTTGAGTCCATTCTGAAAACACTTTGATCTACTCTGGATCAATTCTGAAACCACTTTGGTTTCACTCTGGAAAAAGGGCACAAAACCACTCTGGGAACATACTGGACTTAGAATGTTTACATTCTGACTATGATTCCAGAGTGTTTCCAGAGTGGGTTGAAGGTCGCAAGGGATGCGCGATGAATCAATATTGTAAAATATGTAAGGAGTACTTACGCTTGCATACATTTATAATTTCTGGAATACTTACGGATTTCGTTGATTTGTCTTTCTATGTTTATCACTCAGATAATTAAATAAAATACGCAAAATAAATAAAAACTTATTTCATAACTATACACAATAAACTAATATTTAAAACGAAAAAGTTGTAATTATTAAAAATTATAATTACAAATTTATATATGATTTCTGTATTATTAATTAACTGTACAAATGATGACATATAAACAAATGACCACGATCACTCGTTGCAAAAATATTACAAATAAACATAAACCGTTGTAAAGCAACGGCCAGTATTTAAAACTGAGATTTTTTTCTATCCATGTTATATTATTATTACTACTATATCTATTAGGACGCTTTTGAAAAATCGAGTATTTTTTACTGCCTGTTAAGAAAATTGAAAATTTTCTAAAATTCAGAAAGTTATAACAATATTTATTGGTTTTGTTCCCATTTTCGAAAACTGAGTTTTGTTCAGATGTCGACGTTTTGAGGTACTAGGAAGCAAGTCTGACCATTTTCAGGATGATGTCTGAAGGTCTGTATGTATGTGTTTGTGTATTTATGTGTTTGTGTATGTATGTGTGTAAACTTGCTATAACTTTTTAACTAATTAACTGATCAGAATGGTTCTTGCGACAATCGAAAAAGCTTGTTGGCCATTAAATTTTCTGAAAATTTTAAATCTATCCATAAATTAGACTGTAAGGTTTTTTTAAATTCCTCAGAAATGAAGCTATTTATTGATTCCAAAATCAAATCAGCTTTAAGACTCAATAAAACGCGTCGATTGCCACACTGAACGACAAAACTGATTTATTAGCTCAAAAAAAATTTCGAAAAGTAAAATAAACAACATTTTTGGTAATTTTTTCCAAGTAAATCATAATATAATGTACTAAAATGTATTTAAAATTATATCAACTCTTCGCCTTTATGGTCTCTTTCGAACGTTATGTAATGTAATGTAACTCATTCTTCAGTTTAAATAATATTATTGACAAAAAAAATAGAAAAAACACCGTTTTCAATATTTTTCTTGAATATTTCATGTATTAACGATCTGATATGAGTCAGAACTCATTTAAATCCTTACTTCGATCAATATCATTGATTTTTGCCTAAATATACTTTTTTTTTATTGAACATAATTGTGGATAAATATTTAAAATACGCTCATTCGTTAATTATTTCCGATTCTAAAATTTCAAACTCTAACATAAAATGTAACTCTTGTCAGCCCGAAAAGCTTAGAAAAATAAGGGAGCAAAGGTATTTTCGAACTCAAAGAGCTTAGTACTCAGTACTATCCAGAGAGTAGAGGATAGCATACAGTACTGTCTGAAATTTTTAACTTCCCGCTAAGAAAATCAATGATTTTCGAAAAACTCGGAAAGTTATTGTTTTCACCCCGATTTTCGAAATTCGAGTTTTCATCACATGTCGACGTTTTAAGGTCCTAAGAAGCTATTCTGACTATTTTCAGAATGATGTCCGAGTGTGTGTGTGTGTGTGTGTGTGTGTGTGTGTGTGTGTGTAAACTCTTTGTAACTTTTTAACTAATGAATCGATTTGGATGGTTAAGGCGGCTATCGAAAGAGCTTGTTGGCCGTCAACTTTTGTGAAAATTTCATATCATTTGATCAAGTTGACTCGAAAATATTGGCGAATTACGAAAAAAAAATTTTTTTTTTTTTAGTTTTTTATTGATTTTTCAGAAACGAGTTGAACAATCAACTTCAAAATCTAATCAGCTCTAGAACTTAATAAAACGCGTCGATTGCCACCTTAACCATCTCAATCGGTTTATTGGTTCGAGAGATATCGTTGGAGAAAGAAATGGTGAAAAACGGGTTTTTCCAAATATCTTCGAAACGGTTGAACGGATCGATTCCAAATTTGTATCAACTCTACAATTCAAGAAAACGCGCCGATTGCTATCTCAAACGTCAAAATCGGTTTATTAGTTTGGAAGATATCGGCGCTGAAAAGTTAAAAAAATTACATAAAACGTTATTTTTTCCGGATAAATCAAAATATAATGTACTAAATGTGTCTGAAATCATACCAACACTTCCTCTTTATAGTCTCTTTCGATCACCATATAATGTCATGTAACTTGTTCTTTAGTTTAAATCATATTATCCGCAAAAAATTGAAAAAACCCAGTTTTTAATATTTTTTTCGGATATTTCATATATTATTGCTCTGACCTAAGTCAAAACTCACTCAAATCTTGATTTTGATCACTGACATTGATTTCTGCCTCGATACATTCATTCCATTGAACATAATCGAGAATAAAAATTTTAAAACCGCTTCTTCATTAATAATTTTCGATTCTTAACTTATCAAACTTTAGCAAAAAACGTAACTTGGTAGAGCATGTAAAGCTCATAAAAAATAATATCAGGTAATAGCATTTTCGAGCTCAAAGAGCTCAAAAATATATTCACAGTAATGTTTTCAAGCTTCTTGAGCTCGAAAACAGCGGAAAGTTTTGGGGCTGGCCCGCAGGGTCAACCGACGCCCAGAATTTTTTTTACAGAAAGTACTCATTACTACACAGAAAAAAATAAACTTTAAAAATTCGTGTTTAAAATTATAACCTGGAACCTGGGTGTGAATATGGGGAATTTTAACATTCCAAATAATAAATTTTATAATACGTGTCGTCTATTTTCTAAGTATAAGTTACGATTTTTAAAGTTCAAATAGTAATTTTTGTTGCATAGACCATAAATTTTCATACTTATCCTGTAATTATTCACGTTTTAATCATAAATGAAAAAATTACTATTCAGAATGATAGTATTTACTGATCACTTTATCATTATATTAATTGTCATTCATAATTTATATACTTTATTTTTTTCCGTCTATCCCAGAGAGTTGCCATTACTATATTGTTTTTTCCGTATTATCTTTAACCCCGTCACAACGCTCCTGGGATTTAAATTTCTATAAAAATACTAATAGTGGGACATTTTTATAAATGTAACGAACATTTTTCCAAAAGTAAAGTACGTTAGGCTAATAAAATAGGAGAAAATGGCATTTAATGTACATTTTATCGTTGGGTTTCATCCGGAACGTGAATATTCTAATTAATAAGCAATTCGGTTTTCTTAGGTATTCACGTTCTGCCTTATACCACTTACGATTTTAGTACGTAATTGAATATTTACGTAATTACACTCTGATGGTCACAGAAAAATTCAAATATTTGCCAAATATTTTTACTAAAAGTGAAATCAGATTTATATTTGTCGTAAATTGATCACTATGGTAATAACTTTTTTTTTTAATAATATTTCACTTTTAGATTGTGGTAACACACAAATTTTGTTAAGTGATTCAATATTATTTTTGTTTATTATTAGTAGCTTATCTACAATTAGCAAAATACTATTTTCCTATTTATTTTATCTGTGGATTTATTTGAGATACGAGTGTAATGAGCTTATTTTAAAAAATTTATGGAACGGTTGATCCCAGAGGTCAACCCTAAAAAGTTCATTAAATATAAAAATCATTTACCATGTTTATATATTAATTATTACAGTACATAAATTTGTTTTTGTAATATTAGATAGTGACTGTTTTTATCTTGCATCGGTAGTACTTATAACACTAAAGAAGTTGTTCTTAACAATCACTAAGATAAAACAGGTTGCTATTGTAGTATGAACATTCAAATGAATATGGCAGTTTTTACTAAGATAAAATATTAATTTTGTTCCGAACCAGGGAATTGTACTAATTGTCTCGCAGAAATTACCCGATAATACATATGTTGTCGCATTACTGCTGCATCTTGTGAATAATCAAAAGCAGTAGGATCACCTCCTAATGCAATTGTTGTGGCGTATGCAGCAGCATATACTCCACATGTACTACCATCAGGTTGATGAGTAACTCGTTTAAAAATCACTCGATTCTGTTTAACTTGTTTCGGATATCGTGTTCTTATATAATTTTTCTCAACCTCAGACATTTTAGAGAAATCTCCTAAATTCATACTGTCGTAAATTACAAGTCTGCCCATCGAAGTATAAACAACACCAATGCTGTTTGCTTTGATGTCCACCAATGATTTGTAAATCATTGTCCGACCTTGATGGGTTAAGAGGATTCAAAATTGTGATAGGGAATTGAATAGAAAAACCTTTATCTTCAAGTAACAATAGAAAAGAAGATATGGTGATATCATCCAAGTAATTGTCATTAGTCAAAATATCAACCATATATTCATAATCTGATCGTCCCAAAACTATTTCACGATAGGATTCAATGAATTCTTCATCATATTCATGCATAGAAGAATTTCTAAAAGTATTGGATTCTTCTTGCTGTAGTTGCTGTTGTTTTCGTGACAGTCGTTTTTGCTGTCGCTGCTCTTTTTGCTGTGGCTGCGACTGCTTTTGAGCTTTTAGCTCTAATTTCGCAGCACTTTTTTGAGCTTCATTATTCCTTGCTTCAATAGTGAACTGAGCTTCACGTATTTGCATACTCCGCTCTATTCTACTGTCAACGATCTCGTCGATTAAAGCTTCGTAGTAAAACCTCTCAAGCTTTGCTTTCATGTGAATATTCCAAAACACATCATCTTTCTCAATTAATTCAGCTTGTTTTATGCCTATTGGTGTGTAAACAGCAAAATGACAAAACTTTTTGTCACAAACATGAAGCTGTCCTTGAATATTGTAATACATTGGGTGAGTTGTATTAATTTGCTCAGGAAATTTCTTTGAAAATAAATTTTTTAAGTTTCTGTTGCTGTTTAATGCTTCATCAACACGTGTTTCTTCATTTTCTGAGATACTACAAACCACAACTATGGAATCGTCTCCAATAGTCCCATCTGGTTTGGCATTTAAATAAAAGCATCTTTCATCACTAGACATAAAAATACCACATTGTGAAATTTTATTTTCAATTTCCAATTCCAAGTCTTCAAGAGCTTTTGCTCTAAGACTTTGCATACATTGAAGTGTACTTTCAGGAAATACAAGTGGATTGATAATGTTTGTTACAACAGGTATACAAGATGATGTTTCTCCCATTCGGCAAATTTTACCAAACAGAAAAGAAGGAATCATATCTGTTTCAAAAGGGTGAGATTGGCCATAAATTATTTCTTCCCTTGTCTTCATTTCAAGATTTACACGGTCTGTTTGTCGTTTGCGAAGCTTTTCATGATGATCTTCTTTTCTTTGCTGATAAAGCGCTTGGTCGATATCAACCAAATCGGGTTGAGCTGCATTAGGACCATAATCTTCATTAGCACCTCGAAAACGTCGAGGACGTTTACTTTTATTTTTGTTGGCTTCACGACATTTTTTGTTGCGAAGTCTTTGTAAGGTGTGTTCTCTTTCTAATTTGATAATATTTTCAGGCACATAATTTTTACTATAATTATAAATTTTAGTCAAAGGCGTTCCTAAAATCTGATCAATAGCAGATACATTTACTCTATCATGATATCCACTTCTGCTAAAATAATTAATTCGTTTACCAGTAATATACTTAGATACACGGAAAAAAATGTGTAGTTAAATTTACTACAAATGGAGTTCCATTTACTACACTGACTAGTAATATATAGGATAACTACACGTTTAGTAACAGTTACTAGTACACTGTGGTACACAACCTGTAGTACCATTTACTACAGTAAGTAGTAATAAGAACTAGCATTAAATAACCACTGTGGTTCATTTTACTCCACAACATAGTAGAATATATTTTATTCGTAATGTATTAATTAAATATCTGTTAGTTAACGATCATTAGTTTTTATGATATTGAAAACGTTATAAAAATATAAAAATTAATCTTAGATTCTTCGGACTTACAGTATATCAAATTAAAATGATATAAAAATGAATTTATTAATGAATAACTTAAAATAATAAGGACTCAAATTTCAAAAGCCTACTTTTTATCAATACCTGATAAGGATAATTTAAAAAATATATTTGTAATCCATAAATTCTCGTATAAGTATAAACTTAGAATAATTAAGTATTAATTTTTATTAATAGAAAATATGAAAAACATCGTTTAAAAAGTTATAATTCTAATAAATAACAAATACTCAATAGGCAATGACTTAAAAAATTGCATTAAAATCACAATTCACTGATAAGAGCATAGAAATAAAATTTAATAGAAGAAGTTGTAGGTGAGGTAAGCAAAAGGTAGAATGACAGGTAATACAAAACAAATTTTTTTGTATTATATTTTTCATATAGGAGAAGGGGGGGGCAAAAGGGGGTAGGGTAGGTAAAACGGGGTACCCCCAAAATTTGATAAAAAAAAATTTTATATTTTAAATGGTTTTTAAACATTCCAAAATCACTTCTGTAAATATAATTAAGCGTTACTTTGAATTTTTTTTGATAAACTTTTTAAAAAATCAATTGTCAGTTGAAAAATATTAATGACGTTTGTTTTATGATAAAAACTATTAAAGTTTTTTTTTCTCCTTTTTTATCCAATAAACATGTAAAATATAATTTTTCTTCATGTAAATTACTTTCAAAAAAATTCAACTTAATCAAATTCGTTTAAAATCCAGAAATTTTTTTTTTTTACCTTTTTTAGGGGGTACCCCACGTTGCCCGCAGAAATGAAAAATTTTTTTTTTCAACGGTAACTGAAAATTTCTTCTATTTACTTTGAATATCATTAAAAAAAAAAAGATTTAGCGTATTTGAGTCCTCGAAAACTTGGTATTTCCTTAAGTACCCCCTTTTGCCCCTCCCTTCCCTATATAATTATTTTAAATTATATATATCATAATTGCACGCCTCGATTTTTAATTATATATATAAATATTGTCAATTATATATATTATTATTTATAATGTTTTATAATATTATTTATAATATTAAATACACTGACACAAGTTGAGGATACCCACAGAACGGAGTAAAAAAGTTGTAGGTGGCGCTGTTATTTTCTTCTTTCGATCATTTCACCACACATTGGAGTAGATTGTACAAGTAATCTGGTATTGTATACTCCAAAAATAGTAACAGATACCAATTCATATAAAATTGTGTGGTTCCCAAAACCACAAAATAAGTATTTTATACTACATTGAGTAGTTGTGGAAACTACAAAGTTTTACCACATTACAGTAGTAAGCAGAACTCCTATAGTAGTAAAATATCACGCACACTGTGGCTTATGTTACTACAGTTGTCATTGCGGTGACCACAAAGTGTAGTAAAATTTTTACTAGTTTGGTGTGGTAAATTTTACTCCAGCATTTTTTCCCGTGTACAAGTGCGAAATATTGTTCTATAGGATTATTAGTACATTTATAAAGTAAATGTCCAGCATTCAAGCTAAAAGTATCCATAGCTTTTTCGACACCTGCAAGCAAACCGTATTCCTCAATTTTCGGTATAAAATTTGGCTTTGAATGATCACATGGCCATTCTGAAGGGCACTTTTCGTGATTACCAAAAACATGATAAGGAACAAGCTTAATTATTGTTTGTAATTCTTCAGTTTTTTGTTTAAACTGTTCGCATTCGTCTGTGCTCATTGACAGTTTGCTTAAATCAATATCTTTCGTTAAGCGATCTACTTAAGTACTAATAATTTTGCGCATTTTCATTCCACTAGCTTTAATTTTTTCTCGCATAGGTCCAACACCCGATGTCTTTGTTGCTGTTTCTTCAGAAGCTTTACGAATATTTTTACCAAGCCTGCGGAACATGTGGTTTGTACATTTGATCTTTTCTACAGTGATACCATAGTCACGATACGGATTAGCATCAAGGATAGCTTTGAATGAACTACTATCATCATCGGAAATGACTATTTTATAAATTAATCCATTTAACTTAATACTGCGGTTAAATATTATTTTAGTACCAGCAGCTTCCATGCTTCCAGAGCTTAGATTTCGTCTGTAGTTTTTATAGCATGGGTGTTTTGGTGGTGTAAGGTTACGATTTTCATATAAAATGCATACACCACAATATTGGTTAAGCACTTCCACATCGATTAGTTTCTGTGTAGCTTGACCAATAACACCAACTACAGCACCAAGAGAATCGTACCTTCCTCCAGGATAGCTTCTCTTTCCATAAGCTCCATCTAAAATTACTCTAACAAAAGGAGTACCATCTGAGGTGACATCGCCTTTTTTTTTAGCGATCTCTGCTTCTTTCAATGCATTTACCTTCATTTCGGCAGCAAGAGTAGCATCAATGGTGGATGTAAATTATTCTCGGTATTTACTGTAAGTTTTGTGCGAAATATATGGTATATCAAATACTGCTAATGTACATTGAAAAGCTGTAAAAGTACTGCCAGTTCCTATAACTGCTAAGACAGCAGTTTCATTGATGCGAAAATCATTTTTAGGTTTTGGTGGGTTCGTATAAACTTTACCAATGAGATGACATTCACGGCATTTGAAGTAGCACAAAACATTCAATCCTATATCTTGATAGTCAAACAAATCTACGTTTTCCAGACGTCTAGTACAATCAATGGCATGATTTTCGAGCTTACCGAAATTTTGCAACTCTTTTAAAAAGTAAGCTATATCAACTATTCGACGTCCAGAAATCGTAGAGGAAATATTTGTTTGACTATTAATAGGCACTGACTGATCTGAATTTCGAGCAATATTTTTTAAATCATTATCTGATGTTGAAAAATTTCCTTCTTGAGAAAGATTATGACACTGTTCATTTCTATCTTGAGATAATGATTCAAAACTATTATCGGAATGTTCAGAATTCAACCACACATCTAAACGAGCACGCATTTGACCATTACTAAAATGGTCAAACGCACTTTCATTGATATTGTCTAATTCCTGGTTATTTTCAGCTTGAAAAGGCTCAAAGTATATGTCATCATCACTGAAATCATGAAGATCGTCACATGATAGATTTTCGATATCGTAAGTGTCTTGTGAAATATTACTAGACATCATATCGTTTTTCGAAAATACTGAAAAGCCTTTATGTTTGATAACATCTGAACTTTCAGTTTCAGATGTTTCAGGTTTACTTAAATTACAATTGCCTGGTTCCTCTAATATCTCAGAGGATATTCGGCTGATACTACATTTAAAATCATTAGATTCAATAGATAGAAGACTGTTACTTCTGCTATTTCTTTCAATGACTTTAGTAGATCTTGTAAAATTATTATTAAGCAGATGTTGATTTGTACTATGATTCAAATTACCAAGATCGGATATATCGAGCTTACTAGATTCTCGATTATTCCGTCCCTCTGAATGCTCAGAGTAAACTTGGCAATTATCATGACCAAAACAATTCAAATCAACCGGTGTGTTAATTATGATATTATTAAATATATTTTTATCATTACTTACATTTCCTCCATGATTAGTACTTGCTGTAACTATCATTTCTTCTCGATGAGGCCCTTCTGTTACTTCAATCAGCATTTCTTCTATCACTATTTCTTCTATCTCCATTTCTTCTGTTGTTCCTCGATTTTCTCCAGCTTCATCCTTTGCTTCTTCTTCTTTTTTTTCTGCATCTACTTCTTCTTCTGCTTCTTCTCCTTGTACTTCTTCGTCTACTTCAGCTTCTTGACCCGTCAAATCTGATGCATCACTATCACGTTTCCTTTTTCGTCTATAAAAAGTAGGAATTTAATTTTTACAAAGTGAAAATTGAAAAAAATTAAACAAGTTTCTAAAAATATACAGCATACTTAAAGTTACTAAATACACTAATGCAAAAAATTAAAGGAGCAGAAAAATTTTATAAATTTTTCAGTGATTTTTGGAAGGCTGTAACTTGGTGAATAATAATCATATCGAAATTAAAAAAAAAACATTTTACAGCTTGAAATCTCTAGTTTTGGTGCATTTTTTTCAAAATTTTTTAAAAGCTCCGGTTATTGCGCAAACATAAGAAATACCGCGAGACAAAAAATTTCTAAATTTTTTTTTTTTTTTCCAAAGAGCCCACGGACCGCGGAAAAATTCTTTCAACTAAACGAATGCATAGCTCGTTCAGCAAATTTATTCAGCTTCAATTTGGTTTTTTTTTTAACCTCGTAGGACAATTTGTCGCAGAGATATCAGCCTTCAAACAGGAAATGATCCTTTTGGCTTTTATCATCGATATTTCAGGTACCAATGATCGCACAGAAAGTTGAAAGGCGGCGTTGAAAACTTGAATAAATTGTAACGGGGTAAATTGGGTCATTTTATTGACCAAAATCGTGATTTATCACTGATGGCCACCTTACCTGCTACCCCAAATGAGCATTCGATTAAGTTTTTCGACTTGTCGCCGGGCGCGCTAATAGAAAATACTCTCACGATAGGCCCAATCATAATTAATTAAGGGAGGAGTTTTCCGATCATTGCCGAAAATAATCGAGTGGAATTAATAAAACTAGAAGACAGCAGTGAAAAAGCACAGTAGTGACCGGAACGACCAGACTGACTAGACGTTCAGGACAGAGTCCATAGGATCGGGCAAACATCCAGACGCCCAAAGTTTCAACCAGGAAGCACCGAGCCGGGATGACCAAGTAACCACCAGGACAACTACACGGAATAGGACAATTACATGGACCAGGACAATAACCAGACCAGGACAACTAATACTGGACAATCGACGGTGTAAGAATTCAACATAAATCGTAATAAGTATTTTATAGAATATTCCCAGAATATTTATTAATTAAATACGCACTTATACGTCGTGTCCGCGAAGTATTGTCGTGTCTATTTTCGTGTAATATTCAATCGAAAACCGGTCTCAATATAATTAGCTTTGTTATTTCCAGGCAGGTTGTATAAAGCATCGCCGGAAAATTCTTCTGGAATTTTCCAGGCAGGTTGCGTAAGGCATTCGCCGGAAAAGCTATTGCGATCTAGTCAAAATTATCTAGTCACTAATAATAGGATAAATTAATTATAATTAAGTTAAGTAATTAAATAAAAATCAAATAATATATAAACGTTAAAAAGTGTCGTTAAGTAAAACGTGTTCGAGTTTGAGTATTGGATATAGAGTCAGTGAATAAAATGTTAACCGGTAAACTAAAATAAATCCTAAAACCGGCTTAACAAAATGGTTGTTAAAAGAAAGTTTAACGTTGATAAGAAATTAGTTGTTAGTAATTGATTAGTGATTTTAATTTGGTAAATAATAATGTGGTAATTGTAAACGGTAAATTAATTGATAAGGAATTTGAATATGGTTAAATTTTAATAGTGGAATTTTATATTGTAAAGTGTGTGGAAGTGGATAGTGTAATTATGGAATTTGTGAATTAATTAAATAAGGTTTTATTCACGTAGAGGGTCAAGGTGACCGCGTGAAATAGTTATTAAGGTTTTGTAATCACGTAGAGGGTCCAGGGGACCGCGTGAATTAATTAGTTAAGGTTTTATATCGCGTAGAGGGTCCAGGGGACCGCGCGGGAAAATAGTAGCCACGTAGAGGGTCTTGTCGACCGCGTGGAAAGTATTAAGTCGTGTATGTGTATTATAGTCCAGGGGACTTAGTGTGAGTGTGTGTGTGATATAGTCAAAGGTAGTTGACATTAGGTAATAAAGTTTATAGGTAATAAGGTTTAATAAGGTAATAAAAGGTTATAAGATTTATAGAATAAAGGTTTAAATAAATATTGTCAAGGTTGAATAAATAAAGGTTAAAATTGTTGATTGTGAAATAAATTAATTAATTATAAATTATCCTTCCTCTTCCTTCTCTTACAAATCTATTTTACACCGACCCTGATGATCCAAGATCCGGCTCTGGGAGGCCGTTATTACTTCCAGTGGCGCCCTTAGTAAGGACGACCAGAGTAGCAGCTTAGCCCTGTTATAAAATTCCCTACAAGACCCTGTCATCATTTTCTGAAAAAAAATTTTTTTTTTATTTTTAACATCCATTAGAAGTAAGTACAAAAAAATGACTTTTTTTGGTTTTTTAGTAAATCAACCGCTACTCTGCAAATATCGATAAAAAAAACATCGATATTTAAAACTTAAATGTCGCAAACCAAAAAGACGTCTTTGGACGATGCGATAGAAATCCGTTTCAGAAAAAATGCTGTCGATTGGTACTATCGACATTTTATTGATTTTTTCAATCTAATCTAGACTGAAAAAATCCATTTGTTTATAAAATTAGTTAACAAAAAATAAAACGTCTCTGAACGATACGATAGAAATCTGTTTCAAAAAAAATTCTGTCGATTGGTACTATCGATATTTTTTCGATTTTCTTTTCTCTCATTTTTAATGTAAAAAACTCAAAAAAATTCCGGACTATCAAGTATCTGACGCGATTTGGCGGAGAAAGAGCTCGCGCATAGGCAGCTGCTAGTGTGAGATGGAGAGGTCCGAGCGCTGGCTCGTTTTTTTATATCTCGCGAAATATTTGAGATACAAAAAACACGATGATACCTTTTTTGTTTATTATTTCATTTCGAACATTTCGTTTTAATGAACTGCCTCAACAAACCAGCGGCTCGGGAGTTATTTCGGTTTAAACAATTAAATCGTTATTAACAATTATTTGCACCACTTTTGAACAAAATGGACCCGATTATCGTGATCCTCGACCCAAATAAGTAAGGAACCGTTGAGCTTAGCCGGTGCCAACAAAATGAATTCGGGCTCTCCTCTTCAGCCGAAGGACTACGGGCTTTGACAAAATCCATTTGGTTATAACATTAGTTTACAAAAAGAAATAAGTTTTCTGGGCAATACGAGAGAAATTCGTTTCGAAGAAAATGCTGTCGATATTCCGTCTCGACATTCAATCGATTTTTTTTTATATTTTCCTTGTTTTTCAACACAAAAAACTGAAATATTCCAGCTTATCGGGCGCTGGATGCGATTCGGTTCAGAGAGAGAGCGCGCGCACTAGGCAACCGATTATGCAAGATGGAACGTTTCGAGTGCCCGCTTAATTTTTCTGTTATATGTCGAGAAAGATTTGAAATAGGAATAAATATTATGACCTATGATAATCATTGGCCAATAAAATTTGTATACGAACCATCTTCTCCAATTGAGGGACTAGAAATAATAATTCACGCGCGGAGAGCAAAGATAGTGCGTATGAGTAAATGCAAGAAGGACCCTACGTTATTTGCGCCAGCTTTCGACTTATTTGTTAAAATTAATGACTTCATAATTTAAGTATAAAAAAAATATATCATGATTGCAATGTAAATGCTATGAAAAAAAAGTGTCGATATAATGCAAAAATAATTGACACTTTCGAACTAATTTTTGAAAAAAAAAAAAAAAACCAATATATAAATGTTTTTTCAACACTTAATAAATAAATAATGAAAATAATATAAGGCGTACTTACGATTGCATCCGTTTATGATTTCTAGAATGCTTCCGTTTTTTATTGGCTATTCTTCCCATGTTTATCACTCATATAATAAAAAAAAAACACATGAAAATAAAACTTTTTCACCACTAAACAATACTTTGATAATTAAAATAATGAATTTTAAACTTTAAATAATTTAAATAATCATAAAATTGTTGACGATTTTTATTGTTGACGTTTCACTGATGTTCATCAACGACTGTTACAACGAAATCTATAAGCCTCGACAAAAGACGGAAAGATCGTTTTTACGCGACTGCAAAAACAATCACATGTCAACAAATGACCTTCAGCATCCATCATAAAAGTTTTTTAAATTTACTTACATGCACATATAAACACACACACACATATATATATATTAGACTGGGCCAAAAAAATTGACTATTTTTTTTTTTCATAACTATATCGAAAATATTATTCAGAATGACAAAAAAAAAATTTCATGAAAGTTTGAGCCCTTAATATTAATTTTAAGAGGTCTATCATCGCAATTTTTAATTTTAATTCATAATTTGATGTTTTACGTCAGAACTGCTAAAACATTCGAGTAAAAAAAAATCATTTCCACTTATTCTTATGTAAAATTAAATTCCCTACAAAAAGGGTCTGATTAAAAATTTTCGTCAGACAAGCCGTTTCCGATTAATTAAGCTTAATAAATTGATATATTTTTTCGATTTAACATTTTTACTTTTGAATTTTGTAACTGATGAATCAATAAATATCTGATAAAGACCATGACAAATTTTTGAAGGAAATTTAATGTTCTATAAAAAAGGTCCCTTAACACTTTTTGCTAAATTCACTCCTTCGAAAGTTATTCAAGGTTGAATTTGAGTCAAAACGATTTCAATAACGTGAATAACTTTCGAAGGAGTGAATTTAGCAAAAAATGTTAAGACGCCTTTTTTGTAGAGCATTAAATTTCCTTCAAAAATCTGTCATGGTCTTTATTAGGTATTAGGTATTTGTTGATTCGTCAGTTACAAAATTCAAAAGTAAAAATGTTAAATCGAAAAAATATATCAATTTATTAAGCTTAATTAATCGGAAACGGCGTGTCTGACGAAAATTTTTAATCAGACCTTTTTTGTAGGGAATTTAATTTTACATAAGAATAAGCGGAAATGAATTTTTTTACTCGAATGTTTTAGCAGTTCTGACGTAAAACATCAAATTATGAATTAAAATTAAAAATTGCGATGATAGAGCTCTTAAAATTAATATTAAGGGCTCAAACTTTCATGAAATTTTTTTTTTGTCATTCTGAATAATATTTTCGATATAGCTATGAAAAAAAAAATAGTCAATTTTTTTGGCCCTGTCTAATATATATATATATATTAGGGTGGTCCTTATTTTGAATATTTTCGAATTTTTATGCTCCCAGAGGCTTATGTGGTTCGAAATAAATAAAAAAAAATATCCTCAAAGTTTCAGGTCTCTATCTAAATTTTAACCTGTGCCGCACAGCGATGTAAGTTTCCTATTTAAATAACATGGGGTTTTTGGCATTAAACGATTAATTTTTTATTCCGGCTAAAGTAATTGTTCGAAAAATTTGAAACTCTGTAAACTTTATCCTCATATTAGCAGCTACTCCTCAGAATTTTTACAGATTTTCAGCTACTATATTTTTGGGAGTACAGCAAGATGAAAAAAAAAGAAAAAAATTATTTTTTTTATTTTTAGCTAAAATTTTTTTCAAATAACATATGAAATCATGCACTCTGCATCCTTATAAGAAGTTCTTAATTTTTTTCATTTTTGCACCTAAGTGGGTGAACGGCATATCTTTGTTGCACTAATACAGTAATCAGGAGCTTTGGACGAGTTTTTCTTAGGAACAAACGAATATTTGCAAAAAATTAAAGCGCACTTTGCTAAATAAAACAATAGCGCGTTAATGTGCAGTAGAGTGTATCTTAAAAGGATTTTTCGAATTTATTACGATCACCTCTCAAAATGGTTTCAATTACAACAAAAAAAATTCCCTTAAAGTTAAAGCTCTTAATTTTATTGGGAAGAGTTACCGCAAAATTTTTTTTGTGATTTTTTCAAGAAAAATTTTTGTTTATGCTATTTGACATATAGTGGTATATCTATGCCACTAATCATATTACGCCTTAGTTTAACATTTGATAAATATTATCAATAAATTAAATTTCTTTCAATATTTGCTTAAATAAGTTGGTCACCGTTAAGTTTATTATTTATTTTAAGCAATAAATAATAAACAAGAGGTTGATAGTTTTGTGTATTATAATATCGAAATAATTATTTATTTACAATTTTATAACTATAATAAATTATTAATAAAATAGATCTCTTCTATCAATAAATGTAAAAAACTTGAAAAATCACAAAAACAAAATTTGCGGCACGTGGTCCCGTTGGAAGTAAGAGCTCAAACTTATTAAGGGAACTTTTTTCTGTCGTAATTGAAACCGTTTGTAAGGTGATCGTAATAAATTCAAAAAATCCTTTTAAGGAACACTTTACTGCACACTAATGCAAAGTTCCTGATTACTGTATTAGTGCAACAAAGATATACCGTTCACCCACTTAGGTGCGAGAATGAAAAAAAGTAAGAACTTCTGATAAGGATGCAGAGTGATTTCATATGTTATTTGAAAAAACTTTAGCTAAAAAAAAAATAATTTTTTTCTTTTTTTTCATCATGCTGTACCCCCAAATTTATAGTAGCTGAAAATCTGTAAAAATTCTGAGGCGTAGCTGCTAATATAAGGATAAAGTCTACAGAGTTTCAAATTTTTCGAACAATTACTTTAGCTGGAATAAAAAATTAATTGTTCAATGCCAAAAACCCCGTGTTATTTAAATGGGAAACTTACATCGCTGTGCGGCACGGGTTGTAATTGAGATAGAGACCTGAAACTTTGAGGATATTTTTTTTTATTTATTTCGAACCACATAAGCCTCTGGGAGCATAAAAATTCAAATATGTCCAAAATAAGGACCACCCTAATATATATATTGAGACAAATCGCTTTTCGTCTTCGCGATTTTTACCAGCAGCCACCAGAATTCGCGGGTTGAACCCTGGCTTAGGCTGGCCTCTAACAAATTTTATTTTACTTGGACAGAGCAGTGGGCTGGGGTTCTTGCAAAGCAAAGACCCGCACTTATTCAAACTCGGCAACGTATGAGAAAACTTATCAACTTACCTCACGGCTTATAAAATTATAGAATATTCTTATTGATGGTCGAATTACTATTTGTAACTTAATTAATATTTATTTTATCAGACTATTTAATAATCTTACCAGTAAAATAGGAAATGAGTAGGATGAACAGTGATAGATAGAATAAAAGGAATTAATCAGAATACTTTGCAAGTTTATTGCCAATTATAATAATCAAAATTACTTACAATAAAATGCAAGCGCTATATGTAATGTAGATAGATACGTGGCACAGTATAATTTTATATCGCGAATATATCGCCGGTAACGTACAGTAATATTTAATGGAACTAACTCTATTTATAGTAATCAGTAAACTTGGACAGTAAAGTATATCGCAAGAGAATTGCTAGTAACACAACTGTAACGCAAGTTAATTTCCCGATTTACAAAGTAGTTATCCGTATTAACAAGGTCGCAAATAAATTGCTCGTATATGACAGTAAAACTAATTTATACGTCTTATCACTAATTGATCCAGGATCGAAGTGAAGTTCAATAACCGTAGGGTCTTAGGGCTGAGTTTTTGGGCTCGCTCCCCACTTCTCCTCACGGTTATGCGTTGAGGTGATAACTAGTCATGTGACCATGGCACTATGACTAGCTTTAGGTGGTTTCAGACGGCAACGAGACGGGGAAAAATGGGAACCGCAAGGCTGAGGGAGAAGATGACAATTCACATTGTCTCAATTTATATATATATATATATATATATATATATATATATATATATATATATATATATATATTGTAACGAATGTGAAACTGATCTTTTAAATATTTGAATAGCTAGAAAACAAATGCCTTCTTCTCTTGTTTTACAGATACGCGACAAAAATCAGTCAGTCTTATATTGACTAAACAGCAAACATTGTTGTAACGAGTTAAAAAACGCGGTTTAAATTTAATTATTAATTAATGCACATGAATTAATTAAGACGAATCATTTTAATTGCCAGAAAATCAGAACTTAGATGAATAAGTTATTTTGTTATCAATTATACATCAGCACATTGATAATTCCGAATAAATAGTTACCCCTTTTTGCTTGGTTTAGCTCGTCGGAGTCCAGGGTTCAAAAGGGGTTTTTAATTTATAGCCATTTTTATAAATAAACAAATAATCAAAACTTTATTTAGATAAGAACAACACAAAACCTCTTTACATGAGCTCCGATGCTCAGTTCTACTACCTTTACAATAAATAAATCCATACTTTTAACGCGGTTTAAATAACAAAATGTCGCGTTCCCGTAACACACAAAATATACACACACACACACGCACGTACACATACCAAACTTTACGCGGTCTAAGATCGCGGTCTACCCCCCCCTTCCCGGTTGCTTCAGGGGAGTCTGGTCGACTACCCCGTCGGCCCTACACGAAGTCCCACCCCATGAGGGTCAGTGGATGGTCTCCGACAGACCCTCACCTACTCGGCTCACAAGTGCCCCCCACCCCTTGGCAGAAGGCCTCAGGGTGGAGTCCCTCAACCCTCCATGAGAAATGAAAAACTGCACTTACCTGGTCCGGTCGGACGCCTGGTACGAGAGTTTCCGTTAGTTGTCCGTGAATGGTCTTCTCAGACAACGTCTCTGGAGAACTAGGTTTTCTCTACGGGCTTAAATGCGCGGTTTTATCATAATAACTATCCGCCGTAACTGTGGACGGGAATAAATTCCTTCGCCCTCTGTTGTTGACATCAAGAGTATACTGTTGTGAAATATTTTCTAAGTCCCGAGTTTCAAAATCAAAGGAAATCGAGTAAAATTAATTTTATCAAAGATAAAATTGAATTTAAAGAAAAGGAATTCGTTAAGTAAACACTAAGTCCCGGGAACTTAGCCGTGTAAGCGACGATAATCCGCGCGGACGGATAGAGAATGAAAGAATGAACGATTGAAATATTAGAGTTTATTTTAAATTTCACTAATATTTCTTGTATTTCAGTTCATTTTATAATTCTTTCAATCTCTTGAATCTTTTAAACGATTCATTTAAAATCTATATAAGCGTTTTTATTTTATTTCCTTTGACTTTGGTGCTCAGGACTTAGAATAATTTTCGCTCGGCCGCGTATTCACATACTTATACAGTTCGTCCATATAATTTTATATCTCACTATATTCATTCATCTTAAACTTAAAAAACACAGCCATATAAGTATAAATAATAATAACTCATTGTTAAAGGAAAATAATAATGTTTATAATGAGAGTAAGAAAAAAAAAATTATATACAAAAGTATAAGTCATATTAAATAGAACATAAGTAATAGTTTTTAAGTCAATAGGTAATAGAGTAGTAATAAGTACAATAGTAATTAATTGTTTAAACAAAAAAAAAATAATATTTAGAATTTTAGTCCTAGTTTTTAAGCATACTAGTTTTAAGTATAAACGATAGTCAAATAGATATAAGAATAATAATTAGTGAATGAGTAGTATTAAGTCATACGTATAAGAAAATAGTAATAAGAGAGTAATAACTAGAGTAGTATTCCTTTTTCACAGCACTCTTTTGAAAAGAATCACAGGTCACTCCATTCCACCATCACATTGTATCTCAATAAACTATATTGCTCTCTCTTGCTTTCTTTTACTGCTGTAAATTGTGGTGTTATTATTTATAATTTAAGTGTGTTATTATTGTAGTGTATAAGTGATATTAATTTAAGATACCAACCACTACAATTTGGTGTCAGAAGTGCGTGAGTGAGTGGAGTGACATATATAAAAAAAAAAAAACAATATTAATAATTATGCCGCGACAAACAAGACGAACAATTTCCGATGATGTCTCGGATATCATCGAGGACGCTCGGGACAATAAATTGCGGAGCGAGCTTAACAACAAGCTGGAAGATTTCCGCGAGCAAATTACGTGTTATCTGGAAAAGAAGAGTGAGGAAGATAACAAGAAGAGAGAGGAGGATGAGAAGAGGTTCGACAGCCTGGAATCCAAATTCTCCAGGATGGAAGGTTACCTCAACAGGATCATGGATAAATTAGAAGATACATCAAAAGGAAACAAATCCGGTGATGTACCCCTTACTAATAATAATAATAATAATAGTCGCGACACAACATTTGATGCGGTTCCTCCTCGGAACATTAATGTTGACGCGGAAATTCATGTTGACGCGGAAATAAATAAAAACTTAGAAAATAAATCGGGCGAAAAATTTGATAAAAACAAACCGAAAATAATCGCGACATCAAACCCATCATTTGTTTTTAAACCGATTGACTCAATTAAACCAAACACATTTGATGCTTCTGTGTCTGCTGATAGATATTTAAAACATTTTAAAATCTTTTCAAATCATAACGGATGGACAGAACAAATTAAAGCGTCATACTTAGGAGCTTCATTGAGAGGAAAAGCTCAAACAATTTTAGACAAATTATCGTCAGATGAATCAAAAAATTACGACAAAATTAAAGAAATTTTAATATCGCGATTCGGAGAAAGAAAATTTTCTTATGTTTATTTAAATGAATTACAAAATAAAAAACAAAAATTTAACGAGTCTTGACAGCTTTGCGGAAACAATAGACAAACTCTCTCGTCTCGCATATCCCGATCTAACGGATGATATGATTGAACGTCAATCTTCTCAACAATTTATTAGTGGGTTACTAGACAAAAAATTACGATATTCTTTAAGATCCGAAAAAATTTTTACGTTAAATAAAGCTTTAGAAAGAGCTTTAGAATTAGAATCAATTTCAAAATTAATTGACAGTGAGGAAAGAAATAAAATTCATCCAAATAATAATTTTAAACAATTAGATAATTATAAAAATATTCAAAAAATTAAATTAGATAATTTAGATTCGGATATAAATTTTAAATTACACGGAACTATTAATAATATTCCTTGCGAAATGAATATTGATACTGCGGCTGACATTACTATTGCTAATGTTAATTTATTTTATAATTTAAAAAATAATAATTATAAACCTCATAAAATTTATACGGCATCTAATGAAGAATTTCCATATAAATTTATTCATAAAAGTCAGATTAAAATTTCGAATTTCTCCATCGATTTAGATATTGTTTTTGCAGAAATTAGAGAGGATTGTTTACTGGGTAAAGACTTTCTAAAAAAATCAAAATTGATAAAAGATTTCAATAAACTTTTAAATGAAAAATTTAACAATAACAAAAAGATTTATGTAAATCAATTAAAAACTAAAACAAATTTATTATTACCAGAATTTTTAAAAGAAGTTTACGATTCATCAATTAAAAATTTAAACGATTCACAAAAAGAAAAATTTAATATTTTTTTAATAAAATATAAAAATATCTTTGCAAAAAATAAAAATGACATTGGCGTTTGTAATTACATTAAACATGATATTGACACAGGAAATGCTCAACCCATTAAACAATCACCCAGGCGTATTCCATTACATTACAGGAAAGAAGCTTTCGAGTTATTAAAAGACATGAAAAGTCAGGGTGTTATTCAACCTAGTTCTAGTCCATGGGCATCTCCAGTCGTATTTAAAAAGAAAAAGGATGAAACTCTTAGATTTTGCGTAGATTATCGACAATTAAATTCCGTGACAAAGAAAAAAGCTACTCCTATAACTAATCAATTAGAAATTATCGATTCTATGGTAGGTACGGTTTGGATTTCAGTCATCGATTTTAAAAGCGGATACTGGCAGATCCGTATGAATGAGAAAGATAGAGAAAAGACAGCATTTTGCATAGGTGGTCAACTTTGGGAATTTTTAGTTCTTCCGTTCGGGTTATGTAATGCCCCAGCTACTTTCATCGAACTAATGAATATTGTTTTAGAAGGATTAATAGGAAAAATTTGTGAAGTTTATATTGATGACATCATCATTCGTAGTAAAACATTTTCAGAACACCTCGAACATTGAGAAATCATATTTGATAGACTTCTTCAAGCAGGCCTAAAGATGAATACTAAAAAATGTGTATTCTTCCAACACAAAGTTCCATTTTTAGGTCATGTAATTTCCGGAAATAAAATCGAATGCGACCCAAAGAAAGTTTAATCAATCACCAATTGGCCTATTCCAAAAAATAAAACCGATCTTCGAGGTTTCTTAGGACTCTGCTCGTATTATAGAAGATTTATAAAAAATTTTTCCCTAATCGCTAAGGATCTTCATAAATTAACCGAGGAGAAAATACAATTTATTTGGGATAATAAAGCTCATCAAGCCTTTGAAAACTTAAAGAAAGCTTTAAGTACTGCCCCTGTTCTAACACCTCCAGATCCGAATCTTCCTTTCATTCTAGATACTGACGCTTCCTATTTCCAATTAGGTTTTGTCCAGTTTTGTCTCAAGTTCATCGAATTAAAACTCCTGATGGTAAAGAACAAGAAGTTGAAAAAGTAGTAGCTTATTATAACAAAATATTAAACAAAGCGGAAAGAAACTATTGTGTAACTAGGAAAGAATTATTAGCTGTTGTAAAATCAATTGAACATTTTCGTCATTATTTGATAGGGGGAAAATTCATTATTAGAACAGATCATGCCGCACTAAAATGGTTATTATCTTTCAAAAACCCTGAAGGTCAAATGGCTCGTTGGTTAGAGGTTCTATTTCAATATGATTTTGAGATTATTCATCGCCCTGGTAAAAATCATCAAAATGCTGATGCATTGTCTCGTCGTCCTTGTGATTGTAAAAAATGTCAAAAATTAAATTTGAAAATTTCAGAAGATTGTCTCTATATCCAACAAATAAATTTAGATATTACAGATCCTATTAATTGGAACAAACTCCAAAAAGAAGACGAATTATTGAAAGTTATCATTGACTTTAAAAACAAAAATCTTGTACCGAATTGGCAGTCTATTTCTCATCTTAACTCCACTTTTAAAGTTTATCTACTCTATTGGGATTCTTTAGAATTAAAAAACGATATGCTTTATAAAAAGTGGGAATCTCCAAATCTCTCGAAAATCATTTGGCAAATTATTGTTCCAAAAAGTAAAATTAACGATGTTCTTTATGAAGCACATAACTCTTCATCTGGTGGACTTTTTGGAATCAATAAGACTCTTGACAAAATTCGTCAAAGATTCTATTGGGCAACTTGTAAACAGGACGTTGAGTTATGGTGTAAAAATTGTAAAGTCTGTTTCTCGAAAAAAGGTCCTCATCGTAAAACTAAAGCAGAATATCAGATTTATAATGTAGGGTCACCATTTGAAAGAATGGCAATTGACATTCTCGGTCCAATTACCAAATCTTCTTCGGGAAATCGTTTTATTTTAGTCGTCACTAGATGGCCAGAAGCGATTCCTCTTCCAAATCACCAAACATCCACAATTATTGAAGCATTAATTTGTCATATTATTTGTCGTCATGGACTTCCTTTAGAAATTCATTCAGATCAAGGTAGAGAGTTTGAATCTTTAATTTTTAAAGAATTGATGGAATACCTAGGAATAAAGAAAACTCGAACAACTCCTTTACACCCTCAATCAAACGGTTTGGTAGAAAGATCAAATAGGACAATTCTTCAATACCTCTCAAAATTTATCTCGAAAAATCAAAAAGATTGGGATAAATGGTTACCACTTTTCCTCTTAGCTTACCGCTCTTCTAAACATGAAACTACAGAATTTTCCCCTGCAATGCTCATGATGGGACGTGAACTCAGAATTCCTTTAGATCTTCTTCGAGGTTTTCCAATAAACCTGGAGAATTCAGAGGAATCTGAGTCACTGTCTGATTTCGTGAGTCAATTGAAAGAGAAAATGAATTCTATTCACAATATTACAAGAAATAAATTTGAAATCAAATCAAACAAAGCGAAATCAAATTTTGATTTAAAAATGAATATGTTAACTTTTAAGGAAAAAGAATTACCCGGGAAAAAATGTTTTTATAAAATTTTATAAAATAATATAAAATTTTATAAAATTTTGTAAGATTTTATAAGATTTTACAGCAAAACTTTATAAAAATTCATACAATTTTATAAAATTTTATAATATTTTATACAATTTTATAAAATCTTATAAAATTTTATAAAATTCAATAAAATTTTATAAAGTAAGCTCTGAGTAAGGAACGTAATAGATGAATGTAATTTTATAAAATTGTATGACATTTTATAAAATTGTATAAAATAGAATAAAATTTTATAAAGTTTTACACAATTGTATAAAATTATATAAAATTTTATACAATTTTATAAGACTGTACAGCGAAATTTTATAGAATTTCATATGATTTTATATAATTTTATCAAATTTTATATAATTTTATCAAATTTCATAGAATTTTATAAAATTTTATAAAATTTTATATAGTAAGATCTTAAAAAGGAAGTAATAATTAGATAAAATTTTATATAATCGTACGAAATTTTATAAGATTTTATAAAATTGTATAAACTTTTATATAATTTCATAAAATTATATAAATTTTTATACAATCTTATACAATTTTATAAAGTAATTTCTTAGTGAGGGAAGTAATAATTAAATGAAATTTGATATAATTGTATGAAATTTTATAAAGTTTTATACGATTTCATAAAATTATATAAAATTTTATACAATCTTATACAATTTTATATAATTTCATGAAGTAAGTCCTTAGAAGAGAAGTAATATTTAGATGAAATTTTATAAAATTTTATAAAGTTGTATACGATTTCATAAAATTATATGCAATCTTATAAAATCTTATACAAATTTATACAATTTTATAAAGTAAGATCTCAAAAGGGGAGTAATAATTAGATAAAATTTTATATAATTGTATGAAATTTTATAAAATAATATGAAGTTTTATAATATTTCATAAAACTTTAGAGAATTTGATGTCACTATTGCATCTAGTGTGGGGTAGCATTTTGTAAAATTTGATAAAATTTCACACAATTTTATAAAGTTTATTACAAATGATTAGAAAAATTGTTAGAAATTCAAAGTAAATAGACAAAATTTTCAATGGCCATAAAAAAAAATTTCATTTTTGCGGGCAAAATATGGTGATAAACAAATATGAAAATTATATTATCAAAAATATAATTGATTACCTAAATATATACAGGGTACCCCCAGAAAAATGTAGAAAAAAACAAATTCTGAATATTGAATAAGTTTGATTTTATTAAAATTTTTTGTAAGTTATTTACATTAAGAAAAAATATATTTTACACAATTATTGGATGCAAAGGAAGATAAAAAAGTTTTTAATAGTTTTTATCATAATACAAAATTCTTTATCGTTTTTCGACCGGCACTCGATTCTTGAAAAAGTTTAACGAAAAAAAATTCAAAATAATGCTCAATTCATATCTACAAAAGTAATTTTGGGATGGTTATAATAGATTAAAAAAAAAAAAAATTTTTTTCATAAAATTTTAGAAGTACCTCGTTTTGCCTACCCCCGCCAACCCTTTCTCTTACATATTTATATATATATATGTATATATATATATATATATTTATATATATATACATATATGTATATTAGGGTGGCGCAAAAAAACCGACTATTTTTTTTTTTCCCATCTCGCATGAAAATTTGTTGGTTTACGATGTTTTAAGAAGCCTCTCCACAAATCAGCTCAATAAAAAATTTTTAAGAGGTCGCTCACGAATTTTGAAAATATCAAAAATCATCAAAATTCGGATTTTTATTTCAAAAATTTTTTTTTTCTCGTGGCAGCAATAGTTTATATTTATAAAATCATGACTGCTGAAAATTTCAGCCCAAAATTTAAATATTTAAACGGCGCTCAAGAATTTCGAATATTAACTGATAATATGTAACTAATAGTTTTAATTAGTTTTTATAACTCAATGATTGTCATTCCACTTAAATATAACTTTTGCATAACCAAAAATATACAGGACAGTCTTAAACGAAAAAATTTGGTAAGTTTTGAATAAGTGAAAAAACCTACAAATTGGATTAAAAAATAAAAAAGTATGTAAATAACTTATTATTTCCATTTCTCGGGTTATATTTTCATTCATTGTCATGCAAATTGATGGTGAAAAAATCGAGAAGCTTTATTATTAATATTTAAGGGTCGCTCAAAAACGTCCAAGAGACTGCGCTCGGAAACATTCAAAATTCTTGAGCGCCGTTTAAATATTTAAATTTTGGGCTGAAATTTTCAGCATAGTCATGATTTTACAAATATAAACTATTGCTGCCACGAGAAAAAAAAAAATGTTTAAATAAAAATCCGAATTTCGATCATTTTTGATATTTTCAAAATTCGTGAGCGACCTCTTAAAAATTTTTTATCGAGCTGATTTGTGGAGAGGCTTCTTAAAACATCGTAAACCAACAAATTTTCATGCGAGATGGAAAAAAAAAATTAGTCGGTTTTTTTGCGCCACCCTAATATATATATATATATATATATATATATATATATATATATATATATATATATATGTAGTTTCAACATTTTGGTAACGCATTTTTTTTAATAGCTTAAAATGTTTCTGATTGCATGTCCTTTGATGGCTTTTCAGGATTTTTGATGTAACTTCACTGTTATTGATATACATCAAATCTATGATCGTTTCAACATTTTGGTAACTATATATATACAAATTAACCGAACTATGCATTTTGGTAACGAACGGTATTTCTAGTCCTTCGGCTGAAGAGGTGAGCCCGTATATTTTGTTGATACCGGCTAAATCTGACTGTATCTTACGTATTTTGGGCCAAGGATTACAAAAATCGGCTCCATTTCGTTCAAAAGTGCTGCAAACAATTATTAATAACAATTTAATTGTTTAAATCGAAATAACTCTCGAACCACTGGTTTGTTGGGGCAGTTTATTTGAAACAAAATGTTCAAAATGAAAAAATACACAAAAAAGGTATCATTCGTTTTTTTTGTATCTCAAATATTTCGCGAGATATGATAAAAAATCGAGCCGGCGCTCGAACCTCTCTCTCTCGCACGAGCAGCTGCCTATGCGCGAGCTCTCTCTCCGCCAAATTGCGTCAGATGTTTGATAGGCCGGAATTTTTCTAAGTTTTTTACATTTAAAAATGAAAGAAAAAAAAAATCGTTAAAATGTCGATAGTACCAATCGACAGCATTTTTTCTGAAACAGATTTCTATCGTATCGTCCAAAGACTTTTTTTTTTTTGTGAGCTAATGTTATAAACAAATGGAATTTTCCGAAGTCCAAATTGGATGGAAAAAATCGAAAAAATGTTGATAGTACCAATCGACGGCATTTTTTTCGAAACGGATTTATATCGTATCGTTCAGACGTTTTTTTTTTTTTTGTTAATTAAAGTTATAAACAAATGGATTTTTTCAAAGTCCAGATTAGATTGGGAAAAATTCATTTGTTCATAACATTAGTTAACAAACAAAAAATAGCAAATTTTGCAGCCAACTTTTTATCAATTTGCACAGCATATTGCACTCATATTGTAGTCAGTATCTAATAAGTCTGAAGTTGACCTATATTTGCCGTCAAATTGAAGAAAAATTTTGGAAGCAACTTGAAATTTAACTTACCCGAAATTGGACAGCAAAATAAACCCTAATCGAAAGTTTCCTTGAATTTTTCGTAAAATTTCCGTCTACTTCAGACTTTTCTGTTTTTTACGACAATTTGTATGCAACTTGCTATTCAATTTGACGTAAATTTACCACCCGAATTAGAATACAAATTTACTACAGAGGTTGACTAGAAAAAAGTTGTCGTCAATTTTCAGGCCAATTTTGTGTCGATTTATTGTTAATAAAAATTTAGTGCCTCGTGATTCTACGGGACGATAATAATCTTTGAATAAAGAACAATAAGATTATCAATAGAAATAAGTAAATTAAATAATTTGATGAATAACTATGTTATCTATTAGAATTGTTTAAGCTATTTTATGAGAAAGCAGACAATTATTTGATTATTTAAATTTAATTTATCGAAATGTCATCGGCTGTTTAATTTGCATGCATTTATGTTGAAACTAAAATTTTTGCTTAGAGAGTCGAAATTTGAATTAATATAACTCTTCCGTTATTCAGCAAATTGAATCATCTACTAGATTTGTTTATACTATTATCGAAAGAAGTGTATGATCATATAATTATTTATACGGAGTAATTCACTTCCATTAAAAGTATATATGAATATTGTTACATATTGATAAATATAAATAAATGTAAACATAAGGGAGATCCGAGCGAAAGAAATTTATTTGTCTTTATTTATAAGCAATCTTAACAAGCAATAGATTTCGCCTTATTTATAACTAAAATTTTTATATTCTAAATACATGATCATCTCTTTGATTTGTTTTTCAAAGCGTTTGAGCCCAAGTTTGAATTTGTTCGAACCTTCCATTGTATGAAAAATGTTTTGCAAACGATACCGAAATGTTGAATCCAAAAAAATATACCTTTCCGTAATGTGACTGAAATGTTGAATTTAGTAGATTGTATTTCAGTATAATATTTTGGAAAATGCATTGGACTATTTTGTCGGCCAAATGAATTATTCAATAGACTTTATTTAACTTTCTACAAAATAACACAGTTATATTACTAACAAAATTCAAATTTTCAGCCTAGCATCAGCTATTCAATTTTCGTGTGATGACGTTCAAACAAAAAATGCGATTTTGAGGATCAGAATTTTTATTATCAATATTCATTTATTATTTAAATGAAGTGGATTATTTACAAGCTTTCTTCAAACTATTATCTAAATAAGAGTGACATTAAATTCTTATTTTTGACTAAAATTTTGATATTTAATCCATCGTCAACTCTTTGATTTTTTCGTTAAGGAATTTAAACTCAAATTTGAATTTATTCGATTGTTCGATTGTATCGGAACGATACTCCCAACGATACCGAAATTTTGAATCCGACAAAAAAAGACCTTTTGGTAACGTTACTGAAATGCTGAATTCAGCTGATGACATTTCGGTAACGTTACTGAAATGTTGAATTTGCCAGATTGTATTTTGGTGACGTTACTGAAATGTTGAACTCGGTAGATTGTATTTTCCCGGAAAAAAATGATCAGACCTGACCATGCCTGTTTGTGTATGATCAGGCCTGAAATTAGACCTGATCATGCCTGTTCATGTATGATCAGGCCTGAAATTAGATATGATCAAACCTGATCATACCCGTTCATGTCAGTTCATGTCTGAAGCGTTAAATACACTCAGGCCTGTTCATGACTGTTCATGTCTGTTCATGCCTGTTCATATCTGAAGCGTTAAATACGCTCAGGCCTGATCATAGCTGTCCATGCCTGGTCATGTCTGTTCATGTCTGTTCATAGATATAAAATTTTGTTGACCAAGAATCTATCACGTATAAGATTTTTATTACTTAAAGTTCATACGAAACTTACCTTTCAACTAAATCTCTTAGGTCAGTGGGTAGCGAGTTAAACTTTCAAGTGCAAGGTCTATGGTTTAAACCCTGCACACGCTCGATTTTTTTTTATTATTTATAAAAATAATTATATATAATTGTATATAGTTATTAGGGTATTTCATATTTAGGCGATATTTTTTTTCTGTCCTACCTGAAAAACTAACAATTAATAGAGCAAAATGAATATTCCTGCTTGAAAAAAAAGTCTATTAGGGGCTTAACGCATCGGAAAATTCGATTTCTCATTTAAATAACATGGGAAAAAAAATTTTTTTTGGTTTGGAATTTTATACCTCGGCAATGGCTCATTGTACGATTAAGCCCAGCATACATTTTTGTAGGAAATCAAACGCTCTACAAAAAAAGTCTCTTATCATTTTTTGATAAATCCTTTTGTTTAAAAGTTATTGGAGCTCGAAGTCAAAATAGAGTAAATTTGGAGATCTTTTTACTTTTCCGTCGAAACTATCGAACTTATCGTAAAACGTCATAAGACCTTTTTTGTAGACAATTTTATTTTTTTTCAATCAGGAATATTCATTTTGCTCTATAAATTGTTATTTTTTCAGGTAGGACAGAAAAAAAATATCGTCTAAATATGAAACACCCTAATAGTTATACATAATTATATATAATTACATAGGGCCATTTTTTATATATATAATTTTTTTACCCGGATGAACATAAACAGACATGAACATGCCTGGCCAGGTCTGGTCAGACCCGATCATTTTTCATGTCTGATCAGGCCTGAAGACTCATGCCTGTCCAGGTCTGATCATTTTTTCCCGGGATGGTATAATCTTTTGGAAAATGCTATTAGACTATCATGTTAACAAATTAAATTATCAAATAAACTTCTTCAAACTTGTCACGTAAAAGGACAGTTATTCCACTAACCAGATTCGAATTTTTAAAATTTTAAGACGAGCATTAGCTATTTAATTTCCGTATGTACATGTTAAAACTGAAACTGCAATTTTAAGGATGAAAATTTAAATTATCAGTATTCATTTTTTATTTAAATAAAATGAAATATTTACTTAATTTCCTTAAACTATTATCTAAATAAGTGTGACATTACATTCTTTTCTTTGACTAAAATTATTCTATATAATCCATCGTTAACTCTTTGATTTGTTTGTCAAGGAATTAAAGCCCGAATTGGAATTTATTCAATTGCTCGATTGTATCAAAATGGTACTGTCAACGATACCAAAATGTTGAACCCGACAAAAAAAGACTTTTTGGTAACGTTACTGAAATGCTGAATTCAGCTGATTACATTTTGGTAACGTTACTGAAATGTTGAATTTGCCAGATTGTATTTCGGTACCGTTACCGAAATGTTGAATTCGGTAGATTGTATTTTGGTGTATGTTTTGAAAAATGCTGATAGACTATTATATTGACAAATTGTATGATCGATAAGAATTCTTCAAACTTCTCACGGGAAAGGACAGTTATTCCACTAACCAGATTCGAATTTTTAAAATTTTAAGACGAGCATTAGCTATTTAATTTCCGTATGTACATGTTAAAACTGAAACTGCAATTTTAAGGATGAAAATTTAAATTATCAGTATTCATTTTTTATTTAAATAAAATGAAATGTTTACTTAATTTCCTTAAACTATTATCTAAATAAGTGTGACATTACATTCTTTTCTTTGACTGAAATTATTCTATATAATCCATCGTTAACTCTTTGATTTGTTTGTCAAGGAATTAAAGCCGGAATTGGAATTTATTCAATTGCTCGATTGTATCAAAATGGTACTGTCAACGATACCAAAATGTTGAACCCGACAAAAAAAGACTTTTTGGTAACGTTACTGAAATGCTGAATTCAGCTGATTACATTTTGGTAACGTTACTGAAATGTTGAATTTGCCAGATTGTATTTCGGTACCGTTACCGAAATGTTGAATTCGGTAGATTGTATTTTGGTGTATGTTTTGAAAAATGCTGATAGACTATTATATTGACAAATTGTATGATCGATAAGAATTCTTCAAACTTCTCACGGGAAAGGACAGTTATTCCACTAACCAGATTCGAATTTTTAAAATTTTAAGACGAGCATTAGCTATTTAATTTCCGTATGTACATGTTAAAACTGAAACTGCAATTTTAAGGATGAAAATTTAAATTATCAGTATTCATTTTTTATTTAAATAAAATGAAATATTTACTAAATTTCCTCAAACTATTATCTAAATAAGTGTGACATTACATTCTTTACTTTGACTAAAATTATTCTATATAATCTATCGTTAACTCTTTGATTTGTTTGTCAAGGAATTAAAGCCCGAATTTGAATTTTTTCAATTGCTCGATTGTATCAAAATGGTACTGTCAACGATACCAAAATGTTGAATCCGACAAAAAAAGACTTTTTGGTAACGTTACTGAAATGCTGAATTCAGCTGATTACATTTTGGTAACGTTACTGAAATGTTGAATTTGCCAGATTGTATTTTGGTAACGTTACCGAAATGTTGAATTCGGAAGATTGTATTTTGGTAGAATATTTTAAAAAACGCTATGAGACTATTATGATAACAAATTGAATGATCGACAAGACTTCTTCGAACTTTTCACGGGAAAGGACACTTATTGTACCAACTAGATTCGAATTTTCAAAATGTTAAGACTGGCATCAGCTATTTAATTTTCGTATGCTCATTTTAAAACTAAAACTGCGATTTTGACGATCAAAATTTTAATTATTTATATTTATCTATTATTTAAATGAAGTGAAATATTAACCCAATTTCGTCAAACTGTTATCAAAAAATGTGTAATATTATATCATCATTTGAGACTGAATTTTTTGAGGCATTAACACAAAGTGTTACTGTTGCTACGCATGCTATAAAAAAACTTTAGGTAGCGTTACTGAATTATTCAATTGTATTGAAAAAATTTTGGTAACGTTACCAAAATGTTTAATCCAACGAAAAAATACCTTTCGGTAACGTTACTGAAATGGTGAATCTAGCTGATTGCATTTCGGTAACGTTACTAAAATGCTGGATCCATCAAAAAATACATTTTGGTAACGTTACTGAAATGTTGAATTCGGCAAATTGTATTTTGGTAACGTTACCAAAATGTATAAAAGTTACCGAAATGTTGAAACCGTTTGAAAAAAAGTTACCAAAATGGGGAAACCACATATATATATATATATATATATATATATATATACATATATATATTAGGGTGGCTCATTTGAAACGACTATTTTTTTTTTTTTGGTCCATTGACGGAATATTGTTCTAGACATAAAAAAAAAATTTTCCACAAAATTTGAGCCCTTAATTTCAATTTTAAAAACTCGCTAATTGAATTTGAAATTTTCCCATTCATTTAGCATGTAAAGTGGAGGTTTTTTTTTTAAATTATCTATAGCTCTGCTGCATTTCACGTTTTTTTACTGTCCATAGGCAGAGCTTGTAGGCAAACCTTTATACTTCAAAAGTTCCTACAGTAAAATTTATGTGACACGAACGGGGTCAGCGTTAAAAAATGTAAAAGTCGATTTTTATCGATTTTTGCGTATTTTTTGAGTTTTTCGTAGAAAATATTGTAGTTACCAAAAAAAGTCAATGACAAAATTGTAGGAAATCAAATTTGCTACAAAAAAGGTCCTGTAAGCCAAGGCTGTAAAATCTGTTGTTTCTGAAATAAATTGAATTATACATATGAAAATTCAAGATATCTTTGCAGTATATGGTTTGTTAAATAAATAATTTAATTTTCATTTATTAAATGTTTTTTTTGAAGATCATATTACTTTTTCATGAAAATATAACTTAAAAAAAATTTATCTATATGGGGCATTCCACGCCAAATCGGACGGTTTCAAAAATTGATATTTCCGATTTTCTTCGATTTTTGGTATTTTTTAGTACCCCTCAAAAGAGGCTTCCCGGTAAATTTTGAGATCTTTTTGATTAATGGTTCAAAAAATATCGAATTTTCAAAAAAAACCGCTCTTTTTATGGTTTTTTGATCATAACTTTCGTAATAATGGTCGAAATTCAATGTTTTTTTATTCAAAATTTTCGTTTTGAGTTGGCCTTTTCAGACAAAAATGCATAACAAATATACAAAATGTTTTTGATCGAGATTTTTGAATTTTAAGTTTTCAACCGTGTTCCAAAATTTTATATAATTATTCGAAAAAGCGACGAAGCTATAATCACTAACATAATTGCCTGCCTGGTCAGGATTTGGCAATCTTCTATGGTGTTTTTCCATATTATATGGCCTTCGCTAAGTGATATTTTAGTTGAGTCATATTCTATGATGAATAAAGATTAAATTTCAATGATAAAAAATATTAATGTTCATTGGCTTATTCTAGGCTATATTCACTAAGGAGTCCTCTAGTTCATAAAACAATCGTTAATGTAAAATTTTCGAAAGAACACGGAAATAATTAAAAACGTTTGTGATACAGTTTTGTCGCTTTTCCGAATAATTATATGAAATTTTGGAGCTCCTGTAATGATTTTAGCTGTATTGTATAGCAAATCTAATGTTTCTTTTGCTTCGAAATAGTTGCTTTTTAAAAAATAAAAGTATTTATTATAACAGCTTATAAATAACATTAACTTTTACTTACTGCTTTTAAATCCCTACTCAGAACGAAAAAATATCGGAAT
Source organism: Microplitis mediator (assembly GCF_029852145.1). Taxonomy (NCBI): domain Eukaryota; kingdom Metazoa; phylum Arthropoda; class Insecta; order Hymenoptera; family Braconidae; genus Microplitis; species Microplitis mediator. Next base: position 7,573,379 of record NC_079974.1, on the reverse strand, counting down.
CAATTTATAATATTCTAGAAAAACAAGTGTACAATGTCAAAAATCGGTACTGATAATAATTTATAGCAAAAAAAAAATTTTTTTTTAATTTCGAAAAATCGAAAAAAAATAGTAATTATGGAAAGCCCACTACTGGACCGGGCTTAAAAGTTGCAGAATGGATAGAAGTTTAAGATAGGAAATTCTCAAGAAAATCGAAGGATACACCATTTTTTAAAAACGAAAAGCGACAAAACTGTATCACAAACGTTTTTAATTATTTCCGTGTTTTTTCGAAAATTTTACATTAACGATTGTTTTATGAACTAGAGGACTCCTTAGTGAATATAGCCTAGAATAAGCCAATGAACATTAATATTTTTTATCATTGAAATTTAATCTTTATTCATCATAGAATATGACTCAACTAAAATATCACTTAGCGAAGGCCATATAATATGGAAAAACACCATAGAAGATTGCCAAATCCTGACCAGGCAGGCAATTATGTTAGTGATTATAGCTTCGTCGCTTTTTCGAATAATTATATAAAATTTTGGAACACGGTTGAAAACTTAAAATTCAAAAATCTCGATCAAAAACATTTTGTATATTTGTTATGCATTTTTGTCTGAAAAGGCCAACTCAAAACGAAAATTTTGAATAAAAAAACATTGAATTTCGACCATTATTACGAAAGTTATGATCAAAAAACCATAAAAAGAGCGGTTTTTTTTGAAAATTCGATATTTTTTGAACCATTAATCAAAAAGATCTCAAAATTTACCGGGAAGCCTCTTTTGAGGGGTACTAAAAAATACCAAAAATCGAAGAAAATCGGAAATATCAATTTTTGAAACCGTCCGATTTGGCGTGGAATGCCCCATATAGATAAATTTTTTTTAAGTTATATTTTCATGAAAAAGTAATATGATCTTCAAAAAAAACATTTAATAAATGAAAATTAAATTATTTATTTAACAAACCATATACTGCAAAGATATCTTGAATTTTCATATGTATAATTCAATTTATTTCAGAAACAACAGATTTTACAGCCTTGGCTTACAGGACCTTTTTTGTAGCAAATTTGATTTCCTACAATTTTGTCATTGACTTTTTTTGGTAACTACAATATTTTCTACGAAAAACTCAAAAAATACGCAAAAATCGATAAAAATCGACTTTTACATTTTTTAACGCTGACCCCGTTCGTGTCACATAAATTTTACTGTAGGAACTTTTGAAGTATAAAGGTTTGCCTACAAGCTCTGCCTATGGACAGTAAAAAAACGTGAAATGCAGCAGAGCTATAGATAATTTAAAAAAAAAACCTCCACTTTACATGCTAAATGAATGGGAAAATTTCAAATTCAATTAGCGAGTTTTTAAAATTGAAATTAAGGGCTCAAATTTTGTGGAAAATTTTTTTTTTATGTCTAGAACAATATTCCGTCAATGGACCAAAAAAAAAAAAATAGTCGTTTCAAATGAGCCACCCTAATATATATATATATATATATATATATATATATATATATATATATATATATATGTCGGAGATAAAATAATACTTGGGTTTTTCCTGAGACTTGGGAAAGTCCCAACTATATTGAGTTCGTTTTTAGACAATAAAAACTTAGTAAAAATATTTTACAATTTAATCCGCTTAAGATTTTGTTAGTTTTCATATTTACGTTTATGATGGTAGACTTAAGTCGAAGGAGCCCGTCTGTTATCAGACCATGTTGCATACGTTGAGTCGCGGTGTCACTGCATTACCTGTGTGGCTTGCTGAAGGTGCATTGCGAGCTCAACGATGGGACAGAAGTAAGACAATGTTGAGATAATACACGTACTTGCACTGAGGTAATCTGACAGGCTTATTAACTCTAAGGTTTAGTAAATTGTAAAATGAATAAAAAAAAAAAAAAAAAAAAAAAAAAATAACTAAAATCATAATAAACGCTATCAAGAATGTTTGGGGTTACATTGGATCTCTGAATTGAATTAAGTTGAGTAGTATTAAATCGAACATAATAGAATTGAAAAAAAGAAAAATTAAGTTAAAAAAAAAAAAGAGAGGAAATTGACACGCCAGTTAACAACCGAAATAATTTTCAGATGCACCCGAGGACGTGTGCTTGTCAGGATGGCCGTGTCGGAGATAAAATAATACTTGGGTTTTTCCTGAGACTTGGGAAAGTCCCAACTATATTGAGTTCGTTTTTAGACAATAAAAACTTAGTAAAAATATTTTACAATTTAATCCGCTTAAGATTTTGTTAGTTTTCATATTTACGTTTATGATGGTAGACTTAAGTCGAAGGAGCCCGTCTGGGCATCCAACGTAGACACGATCGAGAGATAGCAATATTTTCGGTATAATGAGTTTTCAAACATATGGAAGTAATTGTACGAGTTTGTAAAAATTACCTGAGATATAGTTTTGGTCGATTCGGGGACTCAAGAATATTGGGTACAGAGAGTTAGTTCTAATTGAGCCAAAAAACGGACGACATTGCTATCCGACCGATCGTGTATTCGTTTCGAGCCTAGTTTGCCGTAGTATTTGTAAATTATTCGATCGGGTTTTATTTGAATATTATGGGACTGTCGTGCATTACAATTATTATAATTTCCTTTGTAATCGATTATTGCATTAATTAGTATTTAGTGTATTTTGATATTCGTGCGACACTATCTTCATTATATTACTTGTCTAAGTATCATTATTTGTGAACAATACTTTTAATATTAAATCACTGTGTTGCATAATTATTATTTGTTTATAGTTTAAATAAAGTTGAGAGATATTAATATTGAGACCAATACTCGGGATAACGCCCAAGCTTTTAATGACTTTCCGACATCAGAAGTGGGATCTGAATCGTGAACAGGAATTGTTGCGGAACAGTTTTATCATCTTTTAGAAATTCAAAATCTAGATCTTGTAAAATTAATCTCGGTATTCGATAGTGAATACGTGTTTAGCTAAATATTCGTTGAAAGGTAGTGCGCTCATCAGTCAATATTTAGCTGTATATTTGAATGTATAGCATGCGTGGTCATATTGCTTAAAAGTGTTCATCTCCAATGGGAAAGGAGAATACTAACAACCACGAACGTCGTGTGTATAGTTGCACTGGGGTAGCTCTATCAGAATCTTTAAGACAACTTGGTGAGTCGTTTTCATTTTGTTTCGATTCTTGGACAGATTGTTCATTAATTAAAAGAGAGCATTGTGATTTGAATCTCATGCAGGGAAGACAGAACATAAATTAATAATTTTAAAGGTGATAGAAACCGCTATTGTAAATTGTACGATACAAATTTTATTTACTGTAATTATCAAGGGCCATATAGTAGAGATTTTTTTTCCATATTGTATCAGATGGTTATTTAAAGAGCGACGTCATGATTGGTCGTAAAATTTTTAATCAAAGATTTGACGTTAACATAATTTTAGATTACTTTGCAATTTTTTAAGAGTAAAACTATTTGTGCATTCCATAAATCGGAATTAAATGATAAAATCGATTTAAATAACGTAGATACAGATCTAATTGGTTATTACTAAATGAATGAATACTTATGAATACTTACAATACGTACATTGAAAACACAAAAAAAAAAAAGGAAGATTAAAATCTCTTGAAACAAACTTGATTTTTTTCGATTAAGAAAACTGTTTTGAATGAAATTTTCAAATTGTTGCACTAGAGGTGTTTTGGATTGAAAATTTTGAATAGCATCATTTATTGTTCTGGAGTTTGCTTTAATTTTTCCAAATATTCATTTTTTCAAGATCCCTGGTCATTATCTCAGGTATGAGATTGAGGCCGACGAAGTCTGACCAAACCCTCATAAAATTCTAGCGCTAACAGAGCTACCTGCATCCTCACTCAGCTGAGATAATTTACAGACCTTTCGACTCATTTCCGTAAATTTATACCTGAATTTTTACGAATATTGAAATCCGTTATATTACATTGACTTATGATATTTAATTCGGACTTTCCGATAGCATTGCACATAGATGCTAGTTTCGATGGTTATGGTGCAATTTTTATGTTAAAAAAAAAAAAAAAAAAAACAAAAAAAAAATATTAAACGGTTCCAAATCGAGTGGCCGAGTATTATAGTAAAGCAACTAGTAAATACGAGTCAAAATATCAGTCATACGAATTAGTGACACTAGCGGTATTTAATTCTGTTAAAGTTTTTCGTCATTATTTACACGGTCGTAAATTTATTGTAATAACTGACTGTAACTCGTTGAAAGTATCTCGTGGTAAAGTTGAATTGACTCTAAGAGTTCATCGCTAGTGGGCTTTCTCACAAAGTTTCGAATTTGAGATCATTTATAAAGAAGGCAAGCGTATGGGTCACGTAAATTTATTTTCAAGGAATCCTATTACAGTAAAATTGCAGGAGGAATTTGATAAAGTTAACGAAAAACGTATTAACATTGTCGAAATGTCCGATGTTCGGTTTCTCGTAGAACAAAGACACGGTTCTGAGATATCTGAAATAGTAACAAATCTAGAAAATGACGATTTAGCCGAAGATCTTGCTAAAACCTTGGAATTACGGGCTGGGGTACTTCGTCGAAAAATTCAAAGGCGCGGTAAAACACTCGCTGTTTACTGATCGTACCTCGTGTCTTTAGGTGGTCAGTGATTATTCATGTGCACGAGTTAATTATGCACTTGGGATGGGAGAAAACACTTGATAAGGTCTGCAAGTATTACTGGTTTAAAGGAATTACGAAATATGTTCGTAAATTGACAGACAACTCTTTTGCTTGCAAACTTTTTTAAGTCGAGCTCAGGTAAAACTCAAATCGAGCTACATCCCATACCCAAGACCAGCATACATTGGCATACTGTGCATATAAACATAGCAGGTAAATTACGTAGCAAAATAATTCGAAAGAATATGTTGCTGTTATGATAAATTTCTCCACTAAATTTGTCTTGTTACACTAAACACACAACAAAATAAATGAACTATATTAATTGAGAAACGACAAGTATTATAGTGGTGGAGTGATCAGCGGGTGCTTTCATTTTGAATACTAATTTTTTAATTTATAATTGAAACGTAAATAACTATAGGATAAAGATTAAGATTTGTTGTCTATGCAGGAGGTGTTGATATTTCAACTTGAAAAATAATAATAATAATAATAATGATGATAATAATCGTAACTTTAATATTGAGAAGAATTTATGACATGTACTATAAAATTGATTATTTGGAATGTTGGGATTCCCTATGTTGACACCCAGGTTTCGGGTTGTGATTTTAGACACTAGTTTTCAAAGTTTGTTTTTCCGTGCATACTCGAAAAGCAGATACAGCAAATACTATCAAAGCTTTAAATCGCGCTGTATCCTTGTTTGGTTCACCCACTTGTGTAATAGCAGATTAAGGCAGATGTTTTATAGGCAAAGAGTTCAAAGATTTTTGTACCTCTCAAAATGTTAAATTACATTTAATAGTAATGTGTGCCAGTAGGGCCAACGGTCAGGTTTATCGAGTAACGGGTACTCTTAAAATATGTTTATGACAGTTGAAAGGAAATGAACACTCATGGCAGGCGATCATAGTTGAGGTTCAATTAGCGATAAACTGAATTACTAATCATGTTACTGAGGCTTGTTCGTTCGAATTATTAATTAGTAAAGTAGCAAGACTGTTTTGAATAATGACTGGTGATAACAAAAAGTAAATTGAAATCTCCAGAGTAAGACAACGTGCGGTAGATAATATGGAATTAAATGCAAAATATGACAAAACTAGATATGTCAAGACTAAAGCTAAAGTAGTTAGATTTAATATGGGAGACTTTGTTTTGCTTAAAAAATGAAGAGAAAAATCAAACAAAATTAGATCCGAAGTTCAGGGGTCCATTCGTGATAACTAAAATTCTTGATGGCGATAGATACAGCTTGAGATCTTTGAGTAGCAAACGAACGTATAAATATGCTCGTGACAAAGTGAGAAAATGCCTGAAAGTCATATTCCCAGGGAGCTAGACGTGTGTGATGTTGATAATAATGTGGAAGGTGTTGAAAAAGACACTAATGGCATTGATTATAATGTGGAAGGTGTTGAAAAAGACACTAATGGCATTGATAATAATGTGGAAGGTGTTGAAAAAGACACTAATGGCATTGATAATAATGTGGAAGGTGTTGAAAAAGACACTAATGGCATTGATTATAATGTGGAAGGTGTTGAAAAAGACACTAATGGCATTGATTATAATGTGGAAGGTGTTGAAAAAGACACTAATGGCATTGATTACAATGTGGAAGGTGTTGAAAAAGACACTAGTTCTATCGATAATAATGAAGAAGGTGTTGAAAGAGACACTAATTGTTTCGATAGTGATGAGGAATGTTGTCTGGCTATACGCGTTGGGCTGTCATCGGCACTGCATTACCTGTGTGGCTTGCTGAAGGTGTACGATGGGCAGCAGGCGGTATAGTGCAGGCTAGGTGTCTTCATACACCTGTTATCAGACCATGTTGCATACGTTGAGTCGCGGTGTCACTGCATTACCTGTGTGGCTTGCTGAAGGTGCATTGCGAGCTCAACGATGGGACAGAAGTAAGACAATGTTGAGATAATACACGTACTTGCACTGAGGTAATCTGACAGGCTTATTAACTCTAAGGTTTAGTAAATTGTAAAATGAATAAAAAAAAAAAAAAAAAAAAAAAAATAACTAAAATCATAATAAACGCTATCAAGAATGTTTGGGGTTACATTGGATCTCTGAATTGAATTAAGTTGAGTAGTATTAAATCGAACATAATAGAATTGAAAAAAAGAAAAATTAAGTTAAAAAAAAAAAAGAGAGGAAATTGACACGCCAGTTAACAACCGAAATAATTTTCAGATGCACCCGAGGACGTGTGCTTGTCAGGATGGCCGTGTCGGAGATAAAATAATACTTGGGTTTTTCCTGAGACTTGGGAAAGTCCCAACTATATTGAGTTCGTTTTTAGACAATAAAAACTTAGTAAAAATATTTTACAATTTAATCCGCTTAAGATTTTGTTAGTTTTCATATTTACGTTTATGATGGTAGACTTAAGTCGAAGGAGCCCGTCTGGGCATCCAACGTAGACACGATCGAGAGATAGCAATATTTTCGGTATAATGAGTTTTCAAACATATGGAAGTAATTGTACGAGTTTGTAAAAATTACCTGAGATATAGTTTTGGTCGATTCGGGGACTCAAGAATATTGGGTACAGAGAGTTAGTTCTAATTGAGCCAAAAAACGGACGACATTGCTATCCGACCGATCGTGTATTCGTTTCGAGCCTAGTTTGCCGTAGTATTTGTAAATTATTCGATCGGGTTTTATTTGAATATTATGGGACTGTCGTGCATTACAATTATTATAATTTCCTTTGTAATCGATTATTGCATTAATTAGTATTTAGTGTATTTTGATATTCGTGCGACACTATCTTCATTATATTACTTGTCTAAGTATCATTATTTGTGAACAATACTTTTAATATTAAATCACTGTGTTGCATAATTATTATTTGTTTATAGTTTAAATAAAATTGAGAGATATTAATATTGAGACCAATACTCGGGATAACGCCCAAGCTTTTAATGACTTTCCGACATATATATATATATATATATATATATATATATATATATATATATATATATATATATATATATATATTGTAGTGGTTGGTATCTTAAATTAATATTAGTTATACACTACAATAATAACACACTTAAATTATAAATAATAACACCACAATTAACAGCAGTAAAAGAAAGCAAGAGAGAGCAATACAGTTTATTGAGATACAATGTTTGCTGTTTAGTTGTCAATATAAGACTGACTGACTTTTGTCGCGTATCTATAAAACAAGAGAAGAAGGCATTTGTTTTCTAGCTATTCAAATATTTAAAAGATCAGTTTCACATTCGTTACACTACCCCCTTCTCAATAAATTATCGTCCCGATAAAGTTTGTGTTGAAAGAATCGAACTTCATTGAAATTAAAACTATTTACAATCTTCGTTCGATTCCGCTATGGTCCCAACACACCCTATCTATCACCCTACAGGGGAAAAAACACCATAGCCCAAAAACAACCCTGTAGGCTAACGTAAAGATAATAAAAAAATAAAAAAATAGTCTATAGTTAAATTGAGCTAAGAATTTATAATAAAAAAAAAAATAAAATATTCTGCTAAGAAGTTAATCAGTGCACGTGACTCTATTTTCCTATTCAACGAATCAAAATAAATAAAATTAAAAATGTAACCCTCCTCTTGATTGAATGGAAATTCAATGGGAATAGGATCAGGTACGGGATGGGAACAGGAACTCCTTCTCTCCTTCCCCAATGAAATTGGAAATATTATCTGCACATAATAAACAAACAAAACGAGTATCTCCAACTTTTTATTAAATTTTATAGCTAAACATATTTCATCGTTACATCCTATTATTTATCAATTTTTAATTATAAACTTTCATTATCGTGATCAATTCAATAATTTCGATCTTATATGCTCAATGTTCTGCCGTTCGATTCATCCAGATCATTCTCCGATATGTTATCTCGAGCTAACATACCAATGATTCTGAATAACACACGTTGGAACGAATTTCATTTTTCTCCCTACAAGCTCCTCGGAAACTCTCCAGGGCATCCACCTATCTCTCAGAAGTCGTGGCCATCAACAAAAGAGAAATGTCGACTGTGTCAACTCCGGATGGATCCCAAAGCTCCAGTCAGGTTGCTCTTAGCCATTGATAAGTCCTCAAAATCAAACTTTTGATCATCGTTGAGCTCACTTAGATCAAAAGAAATATCCAGTCTCCGATCAATGACTGAGGAATCCCGGGAACCCCGCAACGATTAATCGTTCAGGGCCCACAGCCAGACTTCCCTTCGGCTAATATACTCAAACCCAGAACATTTCCAGTCCTTATAGAATCCCGGGAATCCCTCGAATAACGTTACCACCGAGATCGTTCAGAGTCCTCAGCCAGACTTCTTTCAGAATCTCGGGAACTCTTCAGCAACGTCTACAGTGTGGCTATTCAGGGTCCACTGCCAGACTTCTCCTAAGGACTATACCAGTCTTTAGCAGTCGTTCAGACATCTTCAATTCTATCAGTTTGCAAGATATCCTAGACTTACTAATTGACTACAGAATCCCGGGAACCCTTTACAACGTCTACGCTGAGATCGTTCAGGGTCCCAGTCGGACTCCTCTTTTATTTTTTTTTTATTGATCACAATATGGCGCAAGACGATTTACATGTACGATTTTATATTTCCCGTTGGGAATTTTTCTGATTCTATAAACTACATTATTTAGCCTATTTTCAATTTCATAAGGACCTTCCCAATCGCATTGAAGTTTCGGAGATTTTCCTTTGACTCTATGGGGGAAATAGAGCCAAACTACCCGGGAAAAAATGTTTTTATAAAATTTTACAAAATTTTATAAAATTTTACAAAATTTTAGTACTAACATTTTATACTATTTTATAAAATTTTATACTGAAAGTGGCCTGGTAAAATTTTATCAAATTTTATAAAGTTTTATAAAATTTTATGAAGTTTTATAAGAATTTATAAAATTTTATGAAACTTTGTAAAATTTCATAAAATTTTACCAGGCCATTTTCAGTATAAAATTTTATAAAATTTTGTAAAGTTTTATAAAATGATTTTTTTTTTCCGGGACGGGTCACCCATCCAATTTATGGCCACCCTCGATACTGCTTAACTTTTGTTATTGAAGAATCGTTGTCTGCTCCGCTCGTCCATTGGTCACTTGTAGCTTAGAAATATTCGTGGCTGTATTTATGATTACTCATGAATTCTTATCAGCCATATTTTATAGTATTAATTTATAATTATATATAAAAAAAGATTTGAATAATTCAACTATCGATTGTTTAATGGACATAAAATTTTAAAATTAATTAAATTTATTGATTTTTAATGATTTATATTTTTGAATTAATGGCGAAACCTTTGAATTTTTCCTTGAGTAATGAAGAATTAATTTTAATTGATAGTTGACAAAATAAAAGTTTAAAAACATTAAATTCAAAATTATCACATTTTGTAATATATATATATATATATATATATATATATATATTGTGACATTTGAGATTGTCCGGTCCTCGGCGGATCCCACGCGTTAAATTAATTTTAGTCAATACTTCAATTTTGGTTTCTGAATTTGATAATAATAATAATTAGGACCTGCAAGGCACACGGGAGTGATGGGAAGTCTCAGGTAGAGTAACGCGACTAGCGACAGGCTTCCAGCAACGATCCCCGAAGACTCTGGTAGGTGGAGATTAATTATTGTTAATTTAAGCTAGTATCTAAGAATTAGTTATTAATTAACCGGACAAGCTTCCAACTCGCTCACCGGAAGGGGACCACGATCATCGAGTAAGGCAAGCCGCGACCAATCCAGGAAGACCCGCGGACCAAGTAAGGGAAAACTCGCATCAAAACCAACGACCGTCAGCCTGTAAGCCACGAGTAGTTCGAGTTTCAAACGCGAGAGCACGCGCGCCATCAATCCGAGCCATGGACTCGAAGGTTCAGTAATGAACAATTTATGGTACCGCTGGCGCCATCTCTGAGGTAGCAGCTGAACGGGGCGATAGAGTGGGGAGCCGCATGTGAGATCCACGTGATCGGAGAGGTTGCAGCCATCTTTGCTGGAGGCTTGTTGCTGACAACACGTGGTTGAATATTTTATCTTGTTCAAGCAATCTTATTTTGATATTAATTAGTTCAATTAAACTAATTCGAGTGCCGCGAAGGCTATATATTGTCGCATAATACCCGTAATAAATATTTAAGTGCCGCGAAAGCAAATTGTTTTGTTAAAAGAAACAAATAAAAATAAAGAAAGAATCGAGTTGAGAAAAATCGTCGTCAAGCCGCGTGTGTCTCGCAGCTGCTTTTGGGAATTACGCAATCGTTGCAGCCTGGGAAGGAGTTATCAAACCCTGCCAAGGATCGTCGAGAGCTGGACAACAACCAACATCCCCTCGTCGACCGCTGTAAAGGGTGAGTGGAAGCTTGTACTGCGCTTATCGGTCAACTCAATACCCCGTATTGGTGGTGGTTAAGAATTTTTTTTTTTTGTTTTTTTTTGTTTCGATTATTATTATTATTATGAATTTAATTTGATTTTGTTGAATTGTACGTTTTTGCGAGTTGTCAAGCCAGAGTCCTCGAGCACCGCGTGGTCGTCACGAGTGAGTATTTTTCGAGCTGAGTGGTGATGTGTTTACCGCAATTGTAATATTTTTTTTGTGTGTTTTTTTTTGGTGTGTTCGCCGTCGCTGCGGGTGCGTAACGCGAGTATGACATTATTTATTCCAGTTAGGATAAATCCGTGGGAAATTTAGTTATTGTTTTTTGAGGATAAAAATAAGTCGTGGTTCCTAGTTTATATTATTATTATTTTTTTTTATTATTATTCTGTTTATTATTATTCTGTTTATTATTATTTTTTTTTATTATTATTAGTATTATTTTTTTTTGCGTTGCTCAAATCATGGAAATTTGGTGCGTTTGTTAGGTAAAATAAGATCGTGACTAAGCAAAACGAAAAATACTTGTAGTGTGTATTTGGCAGTTAAAACTTATGATTTCGTTTGGTTGTTGTTCTTGATTGCGTGCAAAAATAATTTCGCGTCTTGACAAATAAATTCAAAGAAGTAACACCTAAGTTGCGCGAATCAACCAGCCGTAATTATACTGGAAGGCGCGTGGTATGATCGGTGTGCCGCGTGGTATGATGGGGTAGTAACTTGTATGTTAAGGTGAACATGCGAAACGCTGTATTGATGATACTGTTGAGAACTGCATAATCTCTTTTGTTTTTTTTCTGTTTTGATTAAAGTGCTAAATAAGTTGTTTTCTTTTGCCAATAAAATTTCTCTTGTTTTATTTAAAATAATTGTTGTGTCAGTACCAGTCGGTACAAGACCCAGACCCAACTCCTCCCGCCGTCCAGGAAGCTCGTTTTCCCTGAACCCTCCACACTAGTGATTTTCCGCGTCGCGAGTTTGGTAATTCTCTCCAAAAATTACCTGGCGTCCAACGGGTACTGCAGGTAAGCCATAATTCAATTGCACAGAGAATTCTCGCTGGTTAGATTCCCAGTCGAGAATATCTCGTGACAAATTTTGGCGCCCAACGTGGGGCTCGAAAACGAGAAGGCGCGAATCTTCGGGAGAGAGAGAGAGTTGAGTGATTATCCGTAATTTATTAGTAACCGTAGTCGGGTCGTGAAAATGGATCACGAGGGGGCACCGCAAGGCCCAACGACATCGACGGCAGATACCGCGCCGCAGGTAGTCCTGCCGACAACCACGCAAGTCCAGAATCGGGGATTGGTACTTGTCGATGACAGGGTACAGGTACCTGAGGACGGTAATGATTCCGATACAGGGTTATTACCGCCAATACCCGCGGATGACAGGACGCGTCAGACAGACGCAGACGCCGAGTATGCACGCGACTTACAACAGCGCGAACAATTAGCAGTACAACGGGCTCAAGCCGAGAGTCAGAGGCTCGCGTTGGAAGCGGCAGGCCGGGAGCAGGCAGAACGCGAGAACCAGTTGCGAGAGCGAGAGAGAGAAACCGAAGAACGACTTCGGAGACACGAAGCAGAGCGGGAACAACCCGGGCAAGTGTACGACGAGTGGATTTATGCCCTCACCGAGCTACAAATAGTTGAGATGCTCGAAACACTGAACGCTAACCCGGTGGGTAGTTTGGATGTGCTACGGGACCGGCTCAGTCGAGCGATACGACTACCGATGTTCCCCAATACTACCTGGACACCGGAGGACCAACCACTAGCCACGAGGGGGCTCTTGCGAGACCTGGCAACGTGGCAGAGACACGCGGCAACCCCGGCAAGTGTTGTCGCGACCGCAGTAACGACCGTGGTGGTGACCACGATGGCGAGTCCTCGCCAGCAGCTGATGGGACACCTCGGTGCTGGTACCGTAGTTTCTAGCTCCGCCGCGTGTGGCATGCATGTACATTACCCACTACCGCATGTAGCAACCCATATTCAACCGTCATACGTTCCCCCAGGAGGGAATATGAATAGAGAGAGACCCGGTTTCGCGCATGAGGCCATGTATCCGATGGCAAACTCGACGAGGATGCCAGCGAATGTTCAGGATGTCCCACGTAATACGTCATCGCCGCCGGGGGAAGCCGGGGACGTCCGGGGAAACCTCCCCTGCCGACCAGCACCGGGATCATGGGCAGGTGAAGCACACTACCAACCTGCCATGTTTGAACGCGTATCGAAGTGGAATTTAAAATACTCCGGCCATAGCCAGATGCGCGTGGAGTCGTTTCTGAATCGGCTCGACGAGTGTCGCGAGACTTGCGGGCTCGGCGATGCCGATGTCCTGGCAATTATGCCATTATTGCTGACCGACCTGGCCAAAACTTGGTGGTCACACGCTAAGACTCGAATCTTATCATATCCTCAGTTCTGCCAGGAACTAAGAAGGCGTTTTGGTGAACCGGCGGTGGACTGTCGGCTCCTATCCGAGGTTGTCAACCGCACGCAAGGACCATTAGAGTCCGGACTGGACTATTTGGATGCAGTATTGGCCATGTGGGCCAGAACTGATTCACAACTACCATTAAATTTCCGGCTGGATTTCGCATTTAATGGCTTACGTACGGGTTACCATCAGACGATCCGTCGTAGTCAGTTCGATACGTTTGAGCGATTGTATGAGCTAGTCCGCGAATACGATAGCCCGCGGAGCAGACCGCAACCGCGGATGCCGGTGCCACCCAACGAAAGTGTGGTACCTGAATACGCATACCACGCGGATCGATACGCAGTACCGGATCAGAGAAGACCATCGCGAGCCCACTCTGCAGCGGTGGATGCCCACGCGAAAGTCGCCACACCGCCGGGCAGCCCAAAGCTAAGCCGACGGCAAAGAAGGGAGCAGCGGGAAGCCGCAAACGAACGTTACGCCGGTGCATCAACCTCAATGACGACACAGCAACCGCAGCAAGAGCCGCTGTATCAACCAACGCACCAGCAACAGTGGACTCTGCCCCAACAGCCGAGGCAGCAGCAGATGACGCGTTATCCATCACAACAGTGGGAAATGGGAATGCGAGCTGACCACGACCCCAACGCGCCGACATTCGCACAAGGACCACCCATGGGCCAGCTTACGACACACATGGCGGCGGTGGAAGGAGCGGCGAGCAGACCAATCCCGGCACCACGCGTAACTGGGATGGTCCGGGCAATCCCAGAAATGATCAACCGCTGCTTTAACTGCAAGGAAGTAGGTCATGTACGACGTCTTTGCCCACATCCCGCAAATCGCATTTTTTGTTGGGGATGTGGTACCGAAGGGGTAGTATTTAATCAATGTAATAACTGCCAAGCTCGTTTCACGGGAAACGGGCGAGGGAGTCAGCATTAGGAGGTCCCAATCTGACTTCCTCACAGACGCGGACCGACACATGCGAGAGAGAGCAGCAGATGGCAGGAGATCAGTCACGAGGATCGACTGAGTCTCTACCGAGCATTTGCGGTATCGATGTTGAGCCGTGGGGTCCAATGTTATCCACGAGAGATTCCAGAGAGACACCGCGTGAACAGAGAGGGTGTAGCAGTCACGCAAGGCCCGAGAATGACGCAGACAGACGCCACGACGGGCTTCAGCACGCAGTGGCCACCGAAGTTTGCCCACTGCAGGTTGAGACCGCGGATATTCGGCCGTACCTCCCGGTAAGAATAGGGGATGTTACGTTGAACGCGTTAGTGGACACCGGGTCCACTGCCACGTGCATACGGGTGATAGATGTTCAGAAATGGACCCGGGAATTAGGGGCGCGGGCACGATCAGTTCCACGTACCACCGCAACCGTAGCCAACGGAGCGATGATGGTTGTGACGCACTTGATCACGTTACCCGTCGAGATTAACGGTGAAATAATGCCCGTAGAAGTGCGTGTGATCCCGAAGCTAAAGTATGAAATGATTTTAGGAATGGATGCGATCGCGACGTTTGGAATCGCGTATGACGGGGTGACGCGAACCTGCACGACGAGCCGTGCCTCGAATATTTTCGATTGGCAGAGTAGGAGATGGATGAATGTTGACGAGATTGCCGCGATTGTTGAGCTGACGCCAGATCAAACAGACGCGTTGGACGCGTTGCTCGCACGGAAGCTCCCGAAAGTGAACTACTCGGGAACAACGACTTTCACAAATTTGATGGAACATCAAATCGATGTTCAAGGAAGTGAACCCATACGCCAGCGGAATTACCCGACGTCTCCGATAATTGAGCAGGAGATGTGCCGGCAGGTGGACGAGTTATTGGCAGCCGGTATCATCGAGCCGTCTACGAGTGCTTGGAGCAACCCAGTCATTATGGTGAAAAAGTCTACCGGTGAATACCGGATGTGCCTGGACTTCCGCCGATTGAATGCTATCGCGAAACCCTGCGCATACCCGCTGCCACTGATGACATGGATACTCGACCAGTTAAGTGGCGCGAAATTTATATCAAAAATTGACCTGAAACACGCGTACCACCAAGTGAAACTCGAGCCGGCCAGTCGAGAGTATACGGCGTTCTGCGTACCTGGCAGAGGAATGTTCCAGTATGTGGGCATGCCGTTTGGTTTGGCGGGTGCCCCACCGCACTTCCAACGCTTGATCGATAAGTTGCTCGGCCAAAGACGTGGATGTCGCGTATTTGGATATCTGGACGATTTGATTGTAGTAACCGAAACCTTTGAGGAACATCTGCAGGTATTGGATGAAGTGCTAGAAGCATTGGCAGCCGCAAATTTAAAAATTAACGCTGAGAAGTGTGAGTTCTGTGCGAGAGAAGTTCGTTATCTCGGGTACCGCGTGAATGAGACAGGCCTATTGGTGGACCCGGAACGCGTGAAACCCATGATTGAGTTCCCGAGACCGGGAAATATGAAGAAATTACGCCGATTCTTGGGCATGGCGTCGTGGTATCGTAGATTCATACCCGATTTTGCCACCGTAGCCGAACCCCTAACGCGGTTAACAAGCAAGAAGGTGCGCTGGACATGGGGGGATGCGCAGGATAAAGCTTTTGAGGCACTGAAAATCGCGTTGGCAACCGCCCCGGTACTCGCATGCCCGGATTTCTCTAAAACTTTCACACTACAGACGGACGCAAGTGACACCGGACTCGGTGCGGTGCTCTCGCAGCAGCACGAGGGCGAGGAACGCGTAGTAGCATACGCAAGCCGTGTGATGAATAAAGCCGAACGAAACTATTCGGTGACAGAACGCGAATGCTTGGCAGTTCTGTGGGCATGCGAACATTTCAGGCGTTACCTTGAGGGATACCAGTTCAGGGTGATCACCGATCACAGCAGTCTGAAATGGCTCCGCAACGTTAAAAATAAGACGGGTAGACTGAGTCGGTGGGCCATCCGCCTCGCGGAGTATCAATGTCCTATTGAGTATCAAAAAGGATCGCTGAATGTTGTACCTGATGCGCTATCGCGGATGTACGACGCGGAGGAAGACGCTGAGGAGGAGATGGCAGCCCTGGAAGTGGCCGAGGAGGAGGAAGACGCGCCAGTGGCAGAAATAGTTGATAATTGGTATACGCGAAGGAAACGCGAGGTACTCGCGAAACCAAAACAATGGCGGGATTGGCGGGTGGAAGACGATCGGTTGTACCGATATCACCCCAATCCACTGGTTGCGCAGGTCGTCGAGGACCTGGACGCGTGGAAATTGGTGCCACCGAAAACTGCCCACCATGGCATTATTGAGGAAAATCATTGCCCACCGCATGCAGGTCATTTAGGCATTGAGAAGACCGCTGACAGAGTATCCGTGGATTACTACTGGCCTGGGATGCACGAAGACGTGCGGAAATTTGTGTCCGAGTGTGACGTATGTCAGACCGCGAAAGTATCACAGCAGCCGGCAGCGGGACTGATGGGCAGACGCGTGGTAACTAAACCATGGACCGTGGTCGCCGCGGATTGTATGGAATTCCCGCTGAGTAAAGCGAACCACAAATACATGGTGGTGTTCCAAGATTTGTTCACCAAATGGATCGAGTTGGCTCCAATTAAAAAAGCTGATGGGCCTACTATATGCCGCGAGTTCGATCGACTGATCGTCAACCGCTTCACGTGCCCGGAAGTCTTACTGACGGACAATGGCACGGAATTTGCCAATAAACTGATGGAAGAAGTCGCGAACGCGTATGGAATATATCATACGCGCATTCCGCCATACCACGCACAAGCAAACCCGGTCGAACGGGTCAATCGCGTCTTAAAGACCATGATCATATCGTTCGTGGAGTTAGATCATCGACTCTGGGACGAACATGTACACGAGTTCCGGCACGCGTATAACACGGCGGTTCACAGCTCACTGCATGTTTCCCCGGCCATGTTAAATTATGGGTGGCAACCCCGGGCACCGAAGTATTATCGTAAGTTCGTTGAAGGAGCCGTGGATATACCGGTACCCGACACAAATGCCTGGGTCACGCGCGTGAATAGGTTAGGGCAGTTACATGATCTGATCGCGGATAATTTAGGTCGTTGTTTCGAGCGTCAGGCCCGATATTATAACCGCAGACATCGCGATGTACGGTTTGTTGAGGGGGATACCGTTCGGGTACGTCAGCATGTGTTGTCTCGAGGCGCGGATCGGTTTTCCTCGAAGTTGGCCCGCAAGTTTTCACAAGAGGTCTATACGGTAGCTAAAGTCATCTCACCAGTGGTATACGAATTAGTAGATAATCGAGGCAGGAATGTAGGTAGGCAGCACGTGAAAGAGCTGAGGCTCTATCGGGATAACGCAGAGATCGCGGAGGATCTCGAAGAGATGTAACGCGAGGTCTCTTGGCTGACAGGGATGACTAACTGCATGGTAGTTTGTAATGGTTTTGTGTTGTGGTTGTTTCTACAGGTGCATCATGGAGCAGTGGTTGGAGTCCATCGTGCAGGAGGCGCTGCACAGAGATCCCACCCTGATCATACAGATCTGCGGGGAGCTGGCAGCGGAACGGTTGGCGCTCATTGACGTCGAGGAGCCCGTGAGAGACCGCCGAGTGGTTTTATACCAGAGACAGCCTCACGAAGAGCGGCGACAAAGAGCCGCGACGCGGCTGGGGGCTCAGCTGGAGCCCGCGTTCCATCGCGCAATTCCCCTGCAGTGGGTGAGACCGCGACACGTCCGCCAACCCATTGCTTTGCAGTACCATCCAGTCTGCAGGGAGTGTGGACGTCCATTCTGGGGCCCGGAACAACAACGGGAATGGGCCCAAATGCTCTTGCGGCAGATTCCTGCGGGCGGCAACGCGCGTTTGTTGCCCAAGTTGACTCGCGAGGAGGCCGAGGGCCGGGGAAAACGCCTGGCGGAGGCGTTGCGTAACAACCCGGCAACGCCAAGGTGCCGATACGCGCAATGTTACAATTGCGATGGACAGCACCGCAGCAGTGACTGCCCTTACCAACGTGGAAGCTACTGCGGACATTGCGGGGAGCAGGGGATGCTCCTTCAAAGCTGCCCTAGGTGTCACCCGGAGACCTACGGGCTTCCCCGCTAAGAAGAAGGCCTGGGAACGCGCTAAGGTCAGGGTACCTGATCCCCAACCCGATGGGGCTGTGTTTTTTTTATTATTATTTATTAAATTTCTTTTAGTTTTTCTGTTCCATTACATCTCATTTTGTTCTTTTGTTATTATTGGTGTTGAGGGGCGACGTCCATATTGTCACTCCTTAAAACTATTACTAATATGTTTTTTTTGTGTGTTTGAGTTTTCTTGATTATTAATTTTTTTTGTCATAACCCTTCTATGTACCGCGTTTATACGCGAGAGCTCGCGCGGCCGCGCTAACTATTATATTATTAATAAAAAGTTAAGAGGGTGAATTGGTGCCGTGTTACGTATAGTATTATAACCATTCCATTTCAGCAAACAGTACGAGTAAGCTCGGGAAGTAGCAGATCGACGGAGCATGGGCATGGGTGGTGGTATATACAGACCGATGAGAGCGGTGCGATTCCGCTGACCCGTGTGATTCGCCTGGGGGAGGGCAGTTGTGACATTTGAGATTGTCCGGTCCTCGGCGGATCCCACGCGTTAAATTAATTTTAGTCAATACTTCAATTTTGGTTTCTGAATTTGATAATAATAATAATTAGGACCTGCAAGGCACACGGGAGTGATGGGAAGTCTCAGGTAGAGTAACGCGACTAGCGACAGGCTTCCAGCAACGATCCCCGAAGACTCTGGTAGGTGGAGATTAATTATTGTTAATTTAAGCTAGTATCTAAGAATTAGTTATTAATTAACCGGACAAGCTTCCAACTCGCTCACCGGAAGGGGACCACGATCATCGAGTAAGGCAAGCCGCGACCAATCCAGGAAGACCCGCGGACCAAGTAAGGGAAAACTCGCATCAAAACCAACGACCGTCAGCCTGTAAGCCACGAGTAGTTCGAGTTTCAAACGCGAGAGCACGCGCGCCATCAATCCGAGCCATGGACTCGAAGGTTCAGTAATGAACAATTTATGGTACCGCTGGCGCCATCTCTGAGGTAGCAGCTGAACGGGGCGATAGAGTGGGGAGCCGCATGTGAGATCCACGTGATCGGAGAGGTTGCAGCCATCTTTGCTGGAGGCTTGTTGCTGACAACACGTGGTTGAATATTTTATCTTGTTCAAGCAATCTTATTTTGATATTAATTAGTTCAATTAAACTAATTCGAGTGCCGCGAAGGCTATATATTGTCGCATAATACCCGTAATAAATATTTAAGTGCCGCGAAAGCAAATTGTTTTGTTAAAAGAAACAAATAAAAATAAAGAAAGAATCGAGTTGAGAAAAATCGTCGTCAAGCCGCGTGTGTCTCGCAGCTGCTTTTGGGAATTACGCAATCGTTGCAGCCTGGGAAGGAGTTATCAAACCCTGCCAAGGATCGTCGAGAGCTGGACAACAACCAACATCCCCTCGTCGACCGCTGTAAAGGGTGAGTGGAAGCTTGTACTGCGCTTATCGGTCAACTCAATACCCCGTATTGGTGGTGGTTAAGAATTTTTTTTTTTTGTTTTTTTTTGTTTCGATTATTATTATTATTATGAATTTAATTTGATTTTGTTGAATTGTACGTTTTTGCGAGTTGTCAAGCCAGAGTCCTCGAGCACCGCGTGGTCGTCACGAGTGAGTATTTTTCGAGCTGAGTGGTGATGTGTTTACCACAATTGTAATATTTTTTTTGTGTGTTTTTTTTTGGTGTGTTCGCCGTCGCTGCGGGTGCGTAACGCGAGTATGACATTATTTATTCCAGTTAGGATAAATCCGTGGGAAATTTAGTTATTGTTTTTTGAGGATAAAAATAAGTCGTGGTTCCTAGTTTATATTATTATTATTTTTTTTTATTATTATTCTGTTTATTATTATTCTGTTTATTATTATTTTTTTTTATTATTATTAGTATTATTTTTTTTTGCGTTGCTCAAATCATGGAAATTTGGTGCGTTTGTTAGGTAAAATAAGATCGTGACTAAGCAAAACGAAAAATACTTGTAGTGTGTATTTGGCAGTTAAAACTTATGATTTCGTTTGGTTGTTGTTCTTGATTGCGTGCAAAAATAATTTCGCGTCTTGACAAATAAATTCAAAGAAGTAACACCTAAGTTGCGCGAATCAACCAGCCGTAATTATACTGGAAGGCGCGTGGTATGATCGGTGTGCCGCGTGGTATGATGGGGTAGTAACTTGTATGTTAAGGTGAACATGCGAAACGCTGTATTGATGATACTGTTGAGAACTGCATAATCTCTTTTGTTTTTTTTCTGTTTTGATTAAAGTGCTAAATAAGTTGTTTTCTTTTGCCAATAAAATTTCTCTTGTTTTATTTAAAATAATTGTTGTGTCAGTACCAGTCGGTACAAGACCCAGACCCAACTCCTCCCGCCGTCCAGGAAGCTCGTTTTCCCTGAACCCTCCACACTAGTGATTTTCCGCGTCGCGAGTTTGGTAATTCTCTCCAAAAATTACCTGGCGTCCAACGGGTACTGCAGGTAAGCCATAATTCAATTGCACAGAGAATTCTCGCTGGTTAGATTCCCAGTCGAGAATATCTCGTGACAATATATATATATTAGACTGATTCAAAAAAATCGACTAATTTTTTTTTTCTTTCTTATATCGAAAATATTGTTGGAAATGATGAAAAAAAAATACTGTGAAGGTTTGAGCTCTTAATAATAATATTAACAACTGCCGCATCGCAATTTTCCATTTTCCGTTTAAATAACATGGGAACATTTATTTTTTAAGCTTTGGAATTTTGTAGCTCACGGTGGGACCAATACTTTTGAACGTTCAAGACATATTCTTATGGGAAATTTTACGCTCTACAAAAAAGGTCTCCTATAATTTTTCTATATTTTTATTTCTTCAAAAGTAATTCGAAGTTAAAGTTAGATTGACGATAAATTTTCACATTTTTTTAATTTTTTTACGCAACCATCAACTTTATCCAAAAATTTTCGAGGACATTTTTTGTAGAGCATTTTATTTCCTACAACTGATCTTAAAGTAAAATTTTTGATATTTCACTTAAGTCGTAAGTTATTTGCAATTAACTGAAAATTTTCTTAAATGATCTAAATTTTGTTGCTTAAAATAAATTATGTTAAATTTTCAGTTAGTTGCGAATAACTTACGATCTATGAGAAATATCGAAAATTTTCTCTGAGATAAGTTGTGGGAAATCAAATGCTCTACAAAAAATGTCTTTTTAAATTTTCAGATAAAGTTGATAGTTGCGTCAAAAAATTTAAATAATGTAAAGATTTATCGTCAATCTAATTTTAAGTTCGAATTACTTTTTAAGAAATAAAAATATCGAAAAATTATAAGAGACCTTTTTTGTAGAGCGTCGAATTTCCCATAAGAATATGTCTTGAACATTCAAAAGTATTGGCCCCACCGTGAGCTACAAAATTCCAAAGCTTAAAAAATAAATTTTCCCATGTTATTTAAACGGGAAATAGAAAATTGCGATGCGGTAGTTGTTAATATTATTATTAAGAGCTCAAACTTTCAACGATGCGTCATAGAAATAATTGGAAGTCATATTTTTGTAGAAAATTGAATGCTCTACAAAAAAAGATTCTTATTATTTTTCGCGGAATCTATTTGTTCAAAAGTTATTTAAGGTTGAAGTCGAATTCATATTAAATTTTGAGTTTTTCTTACTTTTCCGGCGAATCTATCAGACCTATTACAAAATATTATGGGACCTTTTTTGTGGAAAATTTTATTCCCTAGAAGTTATACCGAATAAAATTTTTTCGAATTCCGCATTGTTTTATAGTTATTTTTATTTTAATGTCAAGCTCTTAAAATCGATCAGAAGACTATTTTTTTCATCAGCATGAAATTAAGATGAAAATAACTAGAAAACAATGCGGAATTCGAATAAACTTTATTCGGTATATCTTCTAGAAAATAAAATTGACTACAAAAAAGGTCCCATGATATTTTGTAATAGGTCTGATAGTTACGCCGGAAAAGTAAGAAAAACTCAAAATTTAATATGAATTCGACTTCAACCTCAAATAACTTTTGAACAAATAGATTCCGCAAAAAATAATAAGAATCTTTTTTTGTAGAGCATTCAATTCTCTACAAAAATATGACTTCCAATTATTCCTATGACGCATCGTTAGCTACTTATAAAAATCAGAAGACACAAAAAATATTTTTCCCATGTTATTCTTATGGGAAATAGAAAAGTGCAATGCGGACCATGTTAATATTAATATTAAGAGCTCTAATTTTCACAGGCGTCTTTTTTTATCTTAACGAAACTTTTGAACCTGTTTGGAAGAAAAAAAAAAATTTGTTTATTTTTCGAATCACCCTAATATATATATTAGGGTGCTTCATTGCGGAGCCAGATTTTTTTTTTTAAGTGCATGTGGAAAAAACCATAATTCAACACAAAAAAAAAATTTTCGTGCATGAAAAAAAATTAGATCCCCTAGCTCAATGAAAAATTCGATTTTCCCATTTAAATAAGATGGGAAAATTTTTTTTTTAGCTTTAAGTATTTTTAACCTCGTTAACAAATCAATAGATCAAATAGACTAATACATATCCTTGTAAGAAATTAAACGCTCTACAAAAAAGGTCTCTTATCATTTTTCGATAAATTCATCTGTTTCAAAGTTATTAGAGCTCGAAGTAAAGTTGGAGATCGTTTTACTTTTCCGGTGAAATTATCAGACTTATCACAAAATTTTATAGTCTTTTTTGTTGACAATTTTACTCTCTACAAATTATTATCAGTAACGTTTTTCCAAATTCCTCATCGTTTTCTAGTTATTTTCATTTTTCGAGGAAAAATCAATGAAAAAAATTTTTTTTCCGATTTTGACTCTCATACCCTCATAGGAAATCTAATTCCCTACAAAAATGTCTCCAATAGTCATGCTCGAAATTTTGTTGATTTTTTTTTTATTTTGTTTGATTTTTAATGTAGAAAAATTCCGGCCATATTTCGTGAATTATTTTTTAATGAATATCAGAATTTTATTTATTTTTAAAATTTTATACAAATATATTCAAAATATTTGTTTGACATGTTATAAGAAATCTTTAAATATTGCAAAGCAAATATTTTATAAATATTCCTTCATAATACTGCAATAACAATTTTTAAAACCTGGTATAGGGGAGGGGGCAGGGGGCAAAAGGGGGTACCTAAGGAAATACTAAGTTTTCGAGGACCAAAATACGCTAAATCTTTTTGTTTTTAATGATATTCACGGTAAACAGATAAAATTTCAAGCTGCCGTTAAAAAATAAAATTTTTATTTTTGGCAGGCAAAATGGGGTATCCTTTAAAAAGTTGAAAAAAGAAAATTTCTGAAAGTTGATAAAATTTCATTAAATTGAATTTCCTATATGTAATATACATAAAGAAAAATTACATTTCACATAATTCCAAATATACAATATTTTAGCCTCAAATGAATTGTCTTTGTCCCAAAATATATTTTTTTTCCAGTGTACATTTATGTATGTGTATACGATCAATTGACAGACTATGTGATTCTCTGTTTAGTCTCATGAACAAATTATTTTTATAATAAATGATTAAATCTCCTCTCGCAGAGCCATCTTTCAACAAATAGAGTATCTACCCATTTTCGCTTGCTGTCATCTAGCGGAACGATCACTAATATACAGGTAGAAGTTTTTGTTGACAAATGTCATCAATACTCATAACTTCGGTGAATTTAATTTTCAAACACGTTGATTACCTTGATTAAATAATGAAATACATATATAAAGTACGAAAATAATTTATTATATAAGGCTCTTGAATATGACGCTGTTCATTTTCCGGGAAAATTCTGTAAATAATTAAATTTTCAATTTTTTGACGTGCAACCATAACCTTGCGTTCGGTGCTTCAAATTTTTTAAATTTTCTGAATTTTTTTTTTTTTTTAATTTCAAAAAACAAAAAGTGTCACATCCTTCAGAATGATATTTTGAACATTTCCACAAAGTTTCATAATTTTCCATTCATTTAAATTGTCAATCAACGTGTTTGAAAAATTCCCCTCTCAACCGGCAATTGACGAACATTCCACACCTTTTTAATTGTATGTATGCTTTTCTGCATGCAGTGTTAATTTCATATGACCTGGAAAAATCTTGTGCCATAGCAATTTTGAATTCTTCCCATAACTGTTCAGGGTAAACAGGTTGACAGTATAGTAAAATTCTAACAAATAGTCTTCGTAATTGATATGGCATCATCCACGATTCTGCTTCATGCAATACTCTTTTCCATTCATCATCATCTTCTATAAGACCCATAGCTAAACATGTTGCAACAAAAGTATCATAGGTAATCCCATTAACTGTTCTAATTTCCTCAAAACTTGTTGCTCCTTTAGTATTAACCAATAATAATCGTAAGTGAAATAATTCTGTTTGATTCGGACTAATTGAATACATTATCCCAATAATATTGAAATGACTTTTACGCTTATACCACGAATAAACGCTAGTATCTTTATCTTTTCTAAATACATAATGAGAAGGAATCTCAGCATACTTGAAATTTTTAGCTTCTGAATCTCGAATATTCAAAGCGAAATAATCGATAAGCATAGTTTGTTTGTTAAGAGCATTTTGAATACTTTCTTCATCTTCTGTAGAGTCAATAGTTATTCTATGCTGGTTTGGTAAGTGCACCGCTAATCGTATGACTGTGTGACTCTTATTTTGTAATTCTTTATTTAAAATTCGCCAACATGCTTCAACTGGTCCAACATAGCGTCCTTCAATATAATCTTGAATTTCATCATGTTTTATAACTTGGTTTGTGTTATCAGCGTTCATGATATTCACCGCAGCTGCATCATAATCTTTATATATATATTTATAAAGATATTTTACTGCCTTTATGCTAGAGACAACTTCAACATTTATATGACAATTTAGCATTAATAATAGTTCTTTATTGTACGGTACTACGTTTCTATTATCAACTGTAAAATTATTCAATCGTGTGTATGATTTTCCTGTATTACAGCGACGATAATGTGGATAACCATTTTCATCCATTATTGTTTCTTCAAAAAATTGTTTTGGGTACTTTTTGGAACATTTGCCATCCACCAGACATCAATCACCACAAGGACCATGTATCATATTTTTCATAACAATATCATGTAGTTTTGAATTTTCCGTTGGGTCAAGAATTTCAGCTGATATGTATTTGTTTACTTTTTCAGCTGTTAGTATTTTAGAATTTCGTTTGAAAGTTATCAATAAATGTATATGAGGCAGCCCACGTTTTTAATATTCAATAACGTAAACATATACTATTACTTCACCAAAGTGATTTTTTTTTACTACTATATCAATCAATTGTTTTGATTTTAAATAAAAAAACTCTTGCAACTAAGTCCGGTCTATCAGATGCAGTTTGTCCGGGTAATAGATTTTCTTCAATTTCTCGCCATTTAGGGTTACACGTCATTGTTATAAAGAGATCCGGTTTTTCATATGTTCGCACAAGACTCATAGCATCTTGATAATGTTGAACCATATTTTGGGGTGAATTTATAAATGTCGATGGTAATATTACCATTTTACCAATGAGACTGTTATTATTATTTCCTTGTTTCCGTAAATGATCTATCAAACCTAGATATGATTCAGCTCTTAATTGCTTTTGATTTCTTCTACAAAAATCAACTCTATCTTTTTCTATTTTCACATAACTATCAACAGCCCATTGTTGAAACAATCGACGCCCCATTAAGAAAACATTGAAATAATTACGAATTGCCATCCGATATTTGATGTAAGCATTTCGTGTTACACATTTTTTTTTGTTAACACACGGTATTTCTCTATGCCAAACTTAGGTGCCATAAGGATAAAATAAAGGATATACCCAATGTTCTACATTGGGAACCATCGTACTAATGATTTGTAATTTTTTAGTATTCTTATTTTTTATGGTGACATATGATTCTGGTATGTCTCCATCAGCTGTTGTTGAAAATACAGCAGCAACTTCATTAACCCTTTGAAAATTGTAACGGCTTCTTTGCATTCCAGGTTTTAAAGTAAACAGTAATTGCAACTCTGGTTCGGTGTTATTATATTTTGCTTGTTCTGCATCTAATTCATCTTTCATCATTTGGTATGAAAGCGCAAATATATTACATTCTCGTAAGACACTTTCAATGGTCGCAACAATATTTAAATCTAAATTTGAATTTCTTTTGAGTTGATATTGCGATGCTTCATTAGAATCGATAATAAAAAGTTGTCCATTGGTAGGAGATTCAGAAGATTCAGGATACAATGACGTCTTGATTTGGTAATAAATCTGACCCTGGATTTTAAAACAAAAAGGACCAGGACGCCGATTATTGAATTGAACTAAGTTAGCATTGAAAGATGCGAAAGAAAATGAACTATTGTAATACCTTATTCTTTCATAAAAATGGTTAGATTTTTCATGAGTACCATCGAAAAGACTTTTAAGAGCTAATGGCATGTCTGGTAAATTTTCAAGTAAAACCTCACCATGACTGCAACAATCGTTAAAAGAATTCTTCTTATTAGCAACTTGTTCAGCAGGAAAATGGCACGCATTACAATGCGTGCATAAAATATTCATTCTACCTAGATAATGCTCACTGACTGTATTTTCATTGTGAACAAATTGTTCTAATGGTAATAATTCATTAATAAGAGGACTGATCGTGATTCGAGGTAACGATTCCTTTATGTCATTTGGAGGAAGTTGATTAGAATTATTTTCACCGGTACTTTTATTTCGTGATGGTATATTACTGTTATTCGCCTTATTCTTAGAAGTCGATGGAACATTCAGAATTTCGAAATTGTTGAGTTCAATTTGCTGATTAGTATTTAACTCAATAATTCGATTGTTTTTAACTGAATGTACATTAGTATAAATAAAACAGGACCTTTGTTTCTTTTTATTCTCATCATTTTCCTGTAATCATTTACTTTTTGACGCTTCATTTTTTTATATTCTTTTTCTTCAGCTGGTGTACGTAAAATTTTACGTTTTGGCATTGTAAATGAAAATACTTGAAGAGAAAAGAAAAGTAATATTAGAAATAACCTTAAAGAAATAAAAACCAAAATGGTTAATCTCAATGTTAGCGATATAAAAATCAGTAGTCTTCAAATCTGTTTTCTTAAATTTAAATATTGTTATAATTTGATTTCTGAATATTGATAAATATATATATATATATATATATATATATATATATATATATATATATATATATATATATATATATATATATATATAATATATGGTTTGATGTGAGCTGTTTAATAATAATCTGAAGTAAAAAATATCTTTCATTTCTTAGATCTGAAATAATAATACGATTTCTTAGTTCTGTAATTTGCGAATGATTAAAAGGTATTTATTAATAATAAAAAGTATTTTTTATTTAACGATATAATTTTATTGAGCAATCATAAAGATAAATTTTAACAAATTAAACAAATTTATTGTTTTACAATTCGGTGTGACCTATGATTTTTGCTTTTTTAAATTATGTTACAAATTTTCCGAAATATGCTTATGTATTTTTTTATTTCATTATTTATTCATGAATATACAATATATAATATTGAGAATGAAAAATCTCGTTTTCAGTATTTCGTTAATTTTTACTCTAAGATTGGATTTGATGGAGAATAAATTATAAAAATTGTTAAACGCCAACTTTTTCAATCTGTAAATTTAAAATTGAGGTGTTCTTTGTATGTGAACTCGAATTTTTATATCTTAATAATTTCATTCATCTTAAATCTGCAATCTTATGATCTATGCATTTTCTGAATTTCTAATCGGGACCAGTTTACTGAACCTGAAACAACAAAAAAAACAATAAATTTAAATTAATATAAAAATGTAATTATTCCTAAATAAATCAATAACATTTGTGATTCAATCGTTACTATGAGTCTAAATTGAAAGGATATTAAATGAATTCGAAAAGTATAAAATTTTAATAATAATTTAATAATCAATTTATGTAAATATTTTTTTTTTGAAAACGTGACAAATATACAACTACAAATAATAATAATAATTTAGATATGATTGTAACCGTGATATTATTAAATCAATATATTGGACTTTGTAAAAAGTTTATTATTCACCAACAACATACGTTTTCAAAACTTATTTATGCGTCATCATCAATCTACGTTATCATTCGCTCATTATAATTATTATTATTGTAATTACTGGTGAAACCGTTGCCAATAAAAATAAAATTTCCAATCGTTCCAAATATTTATGTATATTATAAAAATACACTAATGGAAAAAAATTAAAGGATCAAAAAAAAATTCTAAATTGTTAGGCGATTTTCAACAGGCTCTAACTTTGAGAGAAATGGTCGTACAAGAAAAAAGAAAAAAAAGGAAATTGTAGCTCCAAGTATCTACTTTTTGGATTAAAACTTCAAAATTTTTTAGCATCAGTGATTTTATAGTAATCTCAGAAAAACCAGCGACAAAAAAATTTTCCAATTTTTTTAATTTTTTTTTTTTTTGTCTCCGGGCGTGGAAAAAATTATTTTTGCTTAACCACTATAAGGATCGGATACCTTCATTATTCAGCTTTAATTTTTTTTTTTATGGACCTTGATACGTCCACTTCTCGCCGAGATATCGGTCTTCAAATGGAAAAGGATCCTTTTGTCTTTGATTATCGATATCTCAGAAACCAATGATCGCACAGAAAATTAATGGTGGGTTTTAAAAACTTGAATAAATTCCATTCAACGATTAGCCATTGCTTTTTTTACAGTTCAATATGTCCACAATAACCCTGCAGAGAGCCAGATTAATCCAACCAGCCGTTTTTTAGTTTCACGCGATCAAATTTAAAAAAAAATTAATGGATCACGTTTTTTGTTCTGAAAAGCTCATAATCTTCAACGAGATGAAAACAAACATTTTTTCTGAGCTTTGTCCACAATTTTATTGCAGACAGTGCTCAAATTTCCAAAAAAGAAAAAACTTTTTTTTCGAAACAAAAATTTCAAAAAAAAAAAATTTTTTTTAATTTAATGACTGAGAGATCAGTAAAATCACGGAATGCAGCGACGTAAACGTGTTAAAAAATATTGGGTGTTGGTTTTGTAAATTTCCTAAAGTTATTCTAAAAAAATATTTGTTTGAAAAATTTTTTTTTTCGAAATTTTTGTTTCGAAAAAAAAGTTTTTTCTTTTTTTGGAAATTTAAGCACTGTCTGCAATAAAATTGTAGACAAAGCTCAGTAAAAATGTTTGTTTTCATCTTGTTAAAGATTATGAGCTTTTCAGAACAAAAAACGTGATCCTTTAATTTTTTTTTAAATTTGATCGCGTGAAACTAAAAAACGGCTGGTTGGATTAATCTGGCTCTCTGCAGGGTTTTTGTGGACATATTGAACTGTAAAATGCACAGTCAACATTATCGATTTCCACAATATTTTCGTTTCAGCGCTTGATTTTCCAAAAAACCACAAAAAGCCCTTTTTTTGTTGCATTTTTAAATTCATGTGACGATAGAAAAAAATTTTTTTTTCGAAAAAGCAATGGCTTATCGTTGAAGGGAATTTATTCAAGTTTTTAAAACCCACCATTAACTTTCTGTGCGATCATTGGTTTCTGAGATATCGATAATCAAAGACACAAGGATCCTTTTCCATTTGAAGACCGATATCTCGGCGAGAAGTGGACGTATCAAGGTCCATAAAAAAAGAAATTAAAGCTGAATAATGAAGGTATCCGATCCTTATAGTGGTTAAGCTAAAATAATTTTTTCCACGCCCGGAGACCAAAAAAAAAAAATTTTTTAAATTTGAAAATTTTTTTGTCGCTGGTTTTTCTAAGATTACTCTAAAATCACTGACGCTAAAAAATTTTGAAGTTCTAATCCAAAAAGTAGATACTTGGAGCGACAATTTCCTTTTTTTTTTTTTTGTACGACCATTTCTCTCAAAGTTAGAGCCTGTTGAAAATCGCCTAAAAATTTAGAATCTTTTTTTGATCCTTTAATTTTTTCCATTAGTGTATAATAAATAATCAATAAATCATTAAAATCAAATTATTATTTTACGACAAATAATAAAGACATCAATAGCACAAAATAATTTTTTTCAATAATCTCGTTTTAATTATTTACGCCCAAGCAAGCGTAAAATGACACTTGTAAAGTTTTTTATAATGAACCCAATCAAATGAGATGAATCTTATAAAGTTCATAGATCATTAATTGTACTCAAACCATTAACACATTTATTATTAGCGATCAATTAATTTTCAAGTATAGAATTAAAGCACTGTTATAATTAAAAATTGATCACAAGTTTATTTATTGAGGTTATATGTTCATTGATTCATGATAATCTTAAAATTAAGTTGAAATTGGGAAAATCAAGCAGACATAGGGCCGAAGCACCATCTAGCGATAAGTTATCTAATTTATCATTTAATGATAACTTTTAATTAAAGCACTGTCTAGCGGGCAAAAGTAAAGTATATATATAAATATTGAAGACACTGAATGGTATTGAATAAATAATAAAGATAGTATATTTTTCAACTATAGCATTTTTTAATGTCAAATACAATTCATGATAAATATTTTATTATTTCTCAATGTTTAGTAAAATTTAAATAAGAATTACTGCCGCAAATTATTACTAATTAATGATGTGTTACTTAAACACTTAGTAGATCATAATAATCTTTTCATCGGCCAATTATTTTTAGTAAACATTATTTTGTATTAAAAATAAAACTAAATAAGTAAATAATTTTGAATCTTGACAATCTTTTCGGTAAATCTACAATTAATTAGTCAATAAAATATCATTAACAATAAGTCCCTATAGGATAATAATGTACCTTGTATAAACTTAATGTTTATAATTTTTTAAGAAAACAATCTTCTGAGACTTGTATTTTTTTTTATAGAGAAATAATTAAATGTAAAATATTTTGCTATCAAGTCAAAGTTGATTATTTTCATCTAATTAGTATCAAGTTTTTTTTTCTTAATTAATAATATTAGCATTAGTTTTTTATTATCAATTAAACATCACATTTCTTGAATTTCTCATAAGGAGAATGATAGAAAAATAATAACACTACTTGGCACATCAAATTCTAACTAATAATACAAAGGAATTACATATTTTGATTACATAAATAACAAAAAAATAGTAATTATAACTAACAGTCACAAAAGTATCATTTATTATTTTTGAAACTCAAAAATATAAAAATAAAAAAAAAAAATAAATTATTTGCAAGTCATTCCATATGAATTCAAAAACAATAAATAATTTCTCTAAAATTGTAATTATAATTTCAATTGTAAAATTTTCTTAGAAATTTGTGTTCCATAGTTAACTTTGTAACAGGGTACATTTGGTATTAAATTGAATTAATTATTTGAATTTGAATTTCGTTTCCCGCCGTTAACCGGCCAACGACCTCGTAAGTTGCGAGTTAGTGATGCGACTTGTCACCGGGTGTCGCACGATCACCTAGACCCGAATATTCGCCACTCCCCTAGACTAAGTTTTTCGGGAGTGAACCGAAATGGTGGAACGAGACTATAAGAATACCAACGGAACGTGAAATAGACAGAGTTGATCAGACGACCAAAAGGATCGGACGGAAAACAATTACAAGGTTATAAATTATAAATTCAAAAAGGGATCTTATAAAATTGGTGACGGAAGGAATTACAAGGATAAAGAAAGCCGGACAACGGGAACCTAAAAAGCAATTAACACCAGTGAGGTTGGAAGCAGCCTGGAGCAAATCATCACCTGAAATTTCCAAGGACTGCTGAATTAAAATTGGAGGTAAATTATAATTAATTCAAGCCGCTAATTAATTTTATTAATCTGGTAAATTAATTATAATATATTACTTAATATCTTTCCGTTGGTCTCGCGTAAAGAAACGGATAGTTCAGGCTCTCCAGCCGTTCAATCTCGTGTTCTCGAAAGTTCCGTCGCGTCAATTGTCGTCAATATCCGGTCTAAACTCTGTAATAATTATTCAAGGCTCCCTAGCCGGAATAAAAATAAAGTCATCGCATAAATAATCCGGTAATTAAAACAATTAATTTATTAATTTATTCCAGGCTCTCCAGCCGTTATAAATTAATTTATTAATTGATCTTAAGATTAATACAGGCTGGAATTTATTCCGTCGGCCGCATTAATTCTAAGATTCATTAATTTACTCGAATTACTCGAATTAACGTCAATAAAATCGGGAACCGCGTGACGCCAATTCACCGGTCAAAAATTCTAGTCAACCCGAAATGAATTCTAGTCAGAACGTGATTATTAAATTAATTTTAAGTTGAATAAAATATCTAAAAACTACATAAAAGATACTAGAGTTTGAATAAATTAAATTGTGAGTAAAAAGTGAAACGGATTATCTTAAAAGTGAAATAAATTTATTGTGAAAATTGTCAGTGGAAAATTTAGGAATTGAAAAATAATAATTGTATAAAATTTGTGGCAAATTAATTATAAAAATTTAATCAGAGAAAGTTAATTAGGAAAATTTATAAAGTGGAAAAGATTAATTAATTTATAAATTATATTAAACAAAAAAATAAATTAATTAATTGGAAAGGACAGTAAGTTATAGAATGAAAAATTTTATATTGAGTATTGGAAATCATGAAGTGTTGAAAAATTGAGTGAGAAAGTTAATGAGTAGAGTCACTTAGTTATAGAGTCAAATTAGAATAAAGAAAACTGTGTCTGTGATTTAGGTCCGGTGGACATGTTAAGATTAGATTGGTTATACATCCAGGGAATGTTTTAATTGTTTAAGGAAAATATTAGTTAATGTCCAGGGGACAAAATTATTAATTGGTATTAAGGTTCAACGTCCAGGGGACGGTATTTTAACGTGGGAGTGTGTGTGTGGAAACGTCCGGGAGACGTATTAGTTTGTCATAAGATTCCGTCCAGGGAACGAGGGAAAATTTAGTTTGTCATAAGGAAAACCGTCCAGGGGACGAGGTTATTAGTTTGTCATAAGAAAATTAGTTTGTCATAAGGAAAACCGTCCAGGGGACGAGATTATTAGTTTGTCATAAGAATATAGTTTGTCATAAGGAAATTAGTTTGTCATAAGATTATTAATTGTCATTAAGGAAAAATAAATAATAAGCAAGGTGCTTAAGGTTATTAAAATTAAAAGTAAAGTTTAAATAAATTTATTTCAGCCTGTTCACTATTCCTCTCCTCTCTCACAAAATATAAAATTTACGAACGACCCTGAGCATATAAAATAAATACAATTAACATCCGGTTCTGGAAGGCCGAGTCCATCTTCCAGTGGCGCCCTAATATTCGACCATAATACTTAGGTGCGACCAGACTTGGCAAGCTAAACACTCTGTCATAACTTATCAATCGTTAAAATTATTACAATTATTTAAAGATAAACACAAAGATAATTCGTTGTTAAACTTGCAAATATTTTTTTAGTTTTTGAAGTAATCAAAATGTAACATTCTCGATGGTTAACATATTTTGAATTAACACAACAGTAACTATTATAATAATAAAAAATAATATAATATTCAAATAAAAGCAATCATTGAGAAAAATATGATTATTTTAGTGCTTATCATGTTCTTAGCACATAAATCATTATATTTTCTTAAAATAAATAGTTCAACTTAACATTAGTCAACATAAATGGAAATTGACCAAACATAATTATAAAGATATTTGAAAAATTAAGTTCAATCATAATAAATATATAAATATGAGTAATTAAAGCTGATTGCTCTCACTTTTAACAAAACATAGATAGATAATATAATTAAAACTAATAATATATTTCAAAGTGGATGGAATAAATCTTTTTTTTTTGTTTTATAAACCTAATCACATCCAAACTTTTTAAACGAAAAAAAAAATATTTTAAAAAAACAATGTAATAATTTCTTAATAAGAAATATTATATGGTTGATAAACAATGTTTGTTTTTTATAAATACAGAACAAAATACGACATAATCAAACGAAACATGCGTATTTTCGTACTGACCTGTTATTTTATTTTCTGTAATTTAAGACACATGCCATTTAAATATTTAAATAATAAGAGCATTGAGTAAAATGTTTATCTTTTTCTTTACTCTATATAAGCAACCAAACCAAATCTTTCCTTTATTATTGCAACAACAAATAATAAAGTGATATATAATCAATATCAAAAATATGGTAAACACATGAGAAATTCTGCTTTGTCTGGTCACTTGTAAATATGTAAATTTTAGATTTAAATATGAATAATTAAATACTCATATACTGAACAAACTTCAGGATTGGTAAATTAGAGTACAGCTCTTTTCTTGTCGTGCGGTGCGGAATCATGATTATTAATATTTATTTTCGATAGAGGATCCTCAATTTCATCCCTCTTACGCTTTGGCGTAAGAAAACCACGTCTTAGTTCGCTGTCTGGCAAAATAGTATCGTCAATTGTGACAATATCTTTTACCGTATAGCACTGCAAATACGGAGTTGAATCTGTTAAAAAAGAAAAACATAAAATAATTCAGTTTAATTTATAATTTAATAATAAAATAAAATAGATGATAATAATAGAATAATATATAATTAATAATACTAATAATATTACTTACGATTCTTGTCATATAATACTTTGCATGAAACCTTAACATGTGATCCTCCGGGCGGCAACGCATCATCTTTTTGAAGCGAATAAACATTAAGTTTTAATCTATTGGATGTATCCGTTAAACCTCCGGATCCATATGTAGAGTTGTTAAACTTACAGGGTACAATTTCTGCTGAAATGTAACCTTCAATTTCTATAATATCAATATTAGAAGAAAGTTAATCAAAATACATTATTAAATCATTAAATCACAATGGTTCAATATGGTATAAAAAAAAAACTTACGGACTTGTCGAACCGCATCATATATGTCAGCCATTTTTACAACTTTGACTTGAGCTGGCTCACTTGCCAAAACTGTACCGAATCCATACTTGGTTGAATTGATGATTGATAATTCCTTTTTAATCACTTTGTCATTTATGTTATAATACTCGTCACTAATTGGACTGCATCTTAATCGTGATAATGTTACAACCTAAACAATTATATATATATTATTAATATACATAAAATATCCGTTATTTACCGAACATCGAGAATAGTATATAAACTTTGAAACAAAAAGTTGTAATTACTAACCTGGTTAAGAACAATCTTCGACTCAAATAATGGCGAGAATGATTCCCATGCTACAACTCGTACCCTCCGACCATTACCGTTGTTGACAACAAACTTAAACATTCTCTTGCCTTTACTAACTTTAGAACCTTCTACGACGTCGACATATCCTTTCGATTCGCTATCAGAAATTATATATAAAGTAAAATAATTAATTGTGTTATAGCTTATGATAAATAGAATATTATCAATAATTACTATTCAATAAATTATCATTATGAAAAATTTTAAATCATTATTTTTATCTTTATTAAATTATTGTAATATTCATAAGTCATTTTTCAATTTTAATTTCAATTTTTAAAAATATAATAAAACTAACCACAATGTGTCTCCATCAGTGTAGGCGTCGATCTCTTCATTACACGTGTAATCAGCCATTTTTCTTAGTATTTTTTATATAAAATTATATATTGAAACAAACATATAATTCTAATTTATTTTATCAATTTAATAACGATAATATATTTATTATACCAAGTCACAATTATTATTATAGCAAATAGCACTATATTTTTTTTAAAATTGTTATACAAACGCTATAAACTAAGAGGTGGATACTAAAGAGTCAATTAATCTATTCTCGATGGTGGCTGAGAGTAAAAAGACCGACGAATGTCTCCTTCTTCATGACCACGAAATATTCAAACCGGAAGTGACTACGTAAAACGTACGTTTTGATGTAATTATTTATTGCAAAAAATTATCCAATGAATAACACATTCAGAAATTAATTTATTCAAATAATATAGTAATTTCTATAACTATATCGATTACTACGACTATTAATTAGTAAAAATCAAAGTAATTATATATATATTGATAATTATTAGTTAAATAAATAACTATCCAAGCTATAAACTGAACCAGAGTTTGAATGAATTTTCCTGATCCAGTCCACTCTCCTATAATTAAGCATAAGAGAAGCAGCACCTGGGCAATCACCGATCCAAGGAAGCGATTTCCAAGGGTCAACCAGCTGCCAGTTCATCAACACCAGGAACTTCAATACCGAACTCCGAGATTAGGCTAAGTACCTAGGTTTAGTTTTAGTCTTGTAAGGCCAGTTCAGGTAAAAATTGAATAAAAGACGAGTCTCAAGTAGAGTTAGCAGGGTCAAACTCACTAAAGCTATATCCACCACCTTGAATATAGTTTGTACGTTTACCCCGACGTAATATGGTGTAGTTTCTGGTCCCTTCTTTTTTTCATGTTTGTGACGTCATTCGACAAGTCTGAACTTGTTATCGGCTTAGGGTGAGGGGAATGAGCTGAGCGCTGAGCTCGAGAGCTCGCAGCCGTCAGTCTGCATCGAGAAACGTTCTAGTTAAAAGTAAAGTAATATTCGTTGTTTGTAATATTTCAACTTGATCAACAAAAAATAATTTTTTAATTTGTTATTAATTAATTAAGCCACCTACTGTTTTGAAGATAGTTAGTGTCGCAGCACGCAGCCCGGAAAATTCAAAATACTCGAGTGCGCATGCGCTGTAAAGAGTCTAACGTTGGTCAAAGTTTTTTATACTGTTAGTACCAATATTCTGAAACGTATACGCTGTAACGTTGGGGATAGTTATCTCTGTACTTATGGTGTTGGGATACAGATTCCGTGAGTCAATTTACCCCGCTAGCTCAATCTAACGAGACTCGCCTGTAAATTATACCCGATCTGGCCTTACAATTTAAGCTATAACTAGTACTTAGCCTAAGAGTCTGGTGATTGATGTCCTTGGTGTCCTTGGACGTGGTGTTGATCCTCCAGGAAACCCCTCTTGGATCGGTGTTTGGAGCAGTATGAAGCTTATAATACACTTATCGAATAGGTAGGCAGGATAGCGCAGATGAATTCACTCAATACTGGTATCGTTTGTTAGATAAGATTTTATTAAAGAAAAAACTTATACTAACGCCACTTCACTCACATACTGTCCGTTCATAGATTAACTCACTTCCTGTAATTAACATATGCGTGCATTGTAATTAACTAAGTGTAATTACGAATACTAGCCGTAACTAAGTGCACGGGAGCTTTGCGCAATCAACTAAGTGTGACTGGTTCAAGTTGAGGTAATTCAGACTAAGTGCTGAATTACACTAGTAACTATAAGATGTTAACTAGCACTGCTGACTTGAAAAAAACTGAATAGACTACAACGACTAGGCTGCAAAGTCTAAACTGTAAAAGCTGAATATAATTGATTGCGCGCCCTTGTATAGACATGCCGACGCACAGTCCCACGTGACATTCCCTTAGGCGACTATGTACGTAGGCGCACGAACCAACTTCGTAACACCACCCTCCTTAACTTTAACCTGGGGTATTATCAATGACATTTAATAATAGCAAGGGTTGAAGTTAACCAATGTGTACAGCGCCGACAATATTATACTCATTCGTACAATACAATAGTAACACATTCATTCGGTGGCATAAATTCTGGAATCCAGCTTTACAGTTCACTAGCTGGTATTCCAGTTAAATTGAAAAATAGAGTATAATAATTTTTGTATTCTTATATGCTAGTACAATAATAAATATTATAAATATTATAAATAACATCACAAATGTTTAAGTCATCATCTCAGTTTTGTCTAGACTCATCAATGTCCTTTTTAGTCTACACTCAGGTAATTTTTCTGGTAGTAGGTAATACAAAAAATAAAAAATAAAAAATGAAAATAGAAATTACTGACAGTAATTGAAAACTAAAAATTACAAAAACTGATAATAATAACTGCTGACTTAGTCGTCAAATTAAATTACATAGTTAAATAAAAAAATTATACACTTTTTCTATTCTAACACATTTACCAAAGTAAAGAGTTTGAATTTATGTGACTGAGAATTTCAAAAAAAATAAAAAATGAAAGTGAAAATAATAATTAAACAAAAAACTGGTATATATTAAAATACTATTGTTCATATCACAATTCTGGTTGAGCAGTCCTTGGATTCTCTCTGGTTTACATAAATTCGGATGTCACTTCCGGTTATTACGGGGGCAATGTGAGATACGCACCCCGCGTTGCTTTGGTCAATTTTACTCACTGTCTGCAGGTCTGACAGGCGTCATTTACGAAGGGATGTTGCGTAGAACAATGGTGACAATACCATTTCATTGCTTTGTACACATCGGTACACCAATTTTGATATGGGCAGGTATTATTAGTATGCCCAATCCTTCTACAGTTGGTACAATAACATTCACCTCGTAATTCATTTGGACATTTGTCGAAGGAGTGCCCCTTCTCTTTGCATTTGAGACACCGTGGTTCTGGCACTGGTGCTAGTCTGGTCCCAATTGTCTGTGTCGCAATTGTTCTGGTAGTTTTTGGTGCAAGTTCTTGGGCCATTTTATCTACGGCGGCCTGCCACTCTGGTTTAGTGAGAATACGTCGCAGATTAATGTCAATTCGCTGTGATGCTTGATCTACTCCAATCTGGCACTGCACTGATAGCGATGGTATCGGTAATTTTGGCAAAGTTACTGGTACTTGAACTGGTGTTTCAGGTACCGCCAATACTGAGTTCTTCTCCTGATAAACTAGTACATTACTATGTCTGCGATGGAAGCCAGCCAGTAGTGTGATATCTGTTGACACTGGAATATCAAATCCCAGGTATCCAGCTGGTATCGCGAATGCTGGATCGAGCCAGTAAGAGTTGCGATCTCCAATCTTACCGAGGAATCTCTGAGTCCTCAGAAGCTGTCGATTTGTCTCGTTTTCGGACTTTTCTTTGGCGGTAGACCACAGGATGCTGCTCAGAGATATCATACTGAAACATCTAACTCATTAGGCTACGCAATGTACTAGTATTAGCTTTCGCTGATTACACTTTACAATAATTAACAATTTTATCTAAGCGACTCATTGTTCGACACGGTTTTATGTCGATTTGACC
Organism: Microplitis mediator; assembly: GCF_029852145.1. NCBI lineage: Eukaryota > Metazoa > Arthropoda > Insecta > Hymenoptera > Braconidae > Microplitis > Microplitis mediator. The sequence continues at coordinate 7,533,497 of NC_079974.1, read as the reverse complement.
TACGTGGTATCTTAAGATCATTAATGCGATATGTACCTATTAATACATTATTCTTATCACAAATATTAACTTAACTATTAAAGTAAAAACTGTGTACAAAATATGGACCTTTCCGTGGAGGCACAAGCTTACCTGCGAATCCACTAACCTTTTTACTTAACTGTTTGTTCCTGATAAAGACCTCAGCCCTAATAACAATATCAATATTTGGGTCTGGTGCTTGCTCATCTTGTCGATTCTGAGCTTTTATAATAAACGACTCGTCGTAATGTCATAATTCATCTATTAGTGATAATACGGTACTCCGGTGGTCCCGATTGTTCAATTCTGTGAGAACTTTTCCTCCCCGATGGAGATCTAAATATCTCGGGTCTCGACCAAAATTTAAATATGCTGACAGTCAGCGAGCTGTGAACAGACGTATTATAAGCATATACAAGTTCAGGTAGATTTTGGTCCCATTTGGAATGTTTATCTGAAAGAAAAGTTCTTATTACTGATTTTAAGTTTCGGTTTATTCTTTCCAAAAGGTTAGCCTGTGGGTGGTACGTCGGTGTTAGTTCATGGATGATCCGGTTTGTCTGCAAGTATTCGGCAACAGTTTTGTTTACAAATTCTGTACCGTTATCGGTAACAACGACTCTGGGATAACCCCATCGATTAGATACAGTTCGTAAAAAGAACACAATCTTGTTACCTGTAGGTTCTGATATTGGCTGAACCTCCAAATACCGTGAGTACATGTCACACAAGACAATTAAGTCTGTCTTCTAGTGTTGAGATTTTGGCAGTGGTCCCACTGTATCTACTTACACACTTTCCCATAACTCAGTGATCGGTCGGTGTCCCGGTATCACTTGTGGTGGATTGGTATCTGGTTTTTGTAATTTGCAGACTTCGCAATTGTTCACATAATTGGCTACGTCGTGGTACATATTCGGCCAGTAATAATGACTTGATACATGGTGATAAGTTTTGGTTATGCCACCATGTCCAGATACGAGCTCATCATGCGCCTTACATATGATTGACATGCGCATTTCTGGTTTCGCGACGAGTTTCCAGTGTTCTGGCGCATCTTCGAATAACTGTATCGGGTGCCGCGGTCGAGAATAATATAGGTCGTCGTCGATGTATTTCCATTGAGGAAATCGAGCTGGTGTAGCCTTGACTTCGTCGACTTTTTTGGTGTACCACTGATGTACCCCCAAGCACGTCTAACTTTGATTTGGCTTGAATAATTAGTGTATGCTACATGGCTTGTGGAAAGTAGAAAATCTTACAGGGGACGAACGAAACAAGCGGATAATTGCTTGTTGGGAACCCGAAAGAGACAAGTGGAGTAGCCCTTTACATAGGGTATGGGGAGAACTTGCGTCCCACCACTAATCTATGCAAGCAGCTGACCAGAGCTGAAGTCGGGTACCATGGGGGATCCATTCCAAGCCCCACTTCGACCAGAGTCTCTCTATTTTCTGAAATGGGAGGAGTGTTTGGGTCCAAATGAGGTTGGTCTCGTGGTGGTTGTCGGTGAGGCACCCACATGCAATGCATGCCTAATGGGTAAGCTAATGTGGGCTTATGTTCATATTTCGCTTTTATAATATATGGTGAAGTTGATTATAAAAATAGGGACCACACGCAACGCGAGTATGCCCAAAAGGGCGAGGTATTGGCTTCCGTGGAGGAGGTGGACTTAGGTCCCGTTACATTAATTAATTGTACCACTGAAGTTGAACGTCTGTGACTCGATTGAGCTTCTCTGTGTCGGGTTCAACACTCTCGTATGCTCGTGAGAGAGCGTCAGCCGCCTCGTTGTTGATATCTGGTCGATGAACTATGCTTATAGTCCATAGTGAGTACTCTGCTACCCATCGGGCTAGTCGTCCTCGTGGATTTTTAACATTTTGCAGCCACTTTAAACTCGCATGATCGGTGACAACTGTTACTAGATATTCTTCATAATAGCCCCTCAGTTCCTGGTAGGACCAAATAACTGCCAGGCATTATTTCTCCGTTGTCGTGTTGTTGCGCTTATGTTTATTTAATGATCCACTGATAGCAGTAATGTGGTACGCTCGATCTTGGCCCTTTTGTGTTAGAACGGCACCAATCCCGGTGTAACAGGCATTTGTGTATAATACAAATGGTAAATTGTAATCTGGGACTGTTAGAGCTGGTGCATTCAATAGCAATTCTTTCATTTGTTTTGTTACGTCCAAAATTGGTACGTAATTAATTAAATTTGTGAGTATTTGGCCTAAGCCGAAGCCTATAGACCGGGAACTCCAGAGGTTTTTGTCTTAATAATATTGCTGGTGAAGGTTAAATTAAATGATAAATTCTCGGTTTAAATTTAATACATATATTGTAAAACCGTACAAAAATTATTGTTTGCTAAATAACTATTACAAAAATTTAGTTATTAAAATTATTCAATTACAATTTTAAACGCGATATTAAGTGTAAACAACACTTAATAAAATTAATTATCCAAAATACATATTCAAAATATAAAATTCTAAACACAAAATTTAAATGTTAAAAAACACTTAAATAAAATTTATAATTTAAACACAATATTAAACCGAATAGAAATTAATTATTTCAATATAAATTCTAAACGCAAAATTTAAGTGTTAAACAACACTTGAATAAAATAAATTATTTAAACACAATATTAAACCGAATAAAAATTAATTATTCAAAATACAATTTCAAATATAAAATTCGTGACCAGACTATTCCTTAAAGTCTCTTACAAAATTTTATCTGTGGTATTTTATTAAACATTTATTAACATACCTGGGTTTTCACCTTGCAGTATTATCGTTGCGAATAATATTTAAATAAAAAAAAATATACTAGAGAACACTTAGTATAACGCTCGATGACTCTATTTAAAAATATACTTTACTGTTCTACGCGGAAAAACCGGCCGCTGAACTCAAGTTTTATTTTCGATCCGCACACTTGGAGATCCAGGTCAAGAGAGAGAGTTCACACGACCAATTTTTCGGGTGTCGATTTTCGGGGCGTTCCAGTTGACCTCAATTGGGGGAAAAAGCGTGACCAATTAAGTGTCCGAATTCCTGGGCCCTTACCCTCACTCTTAGATTTTCCAGAGTGTCGTATGAACTCCCACTACAAGTGGATGCCCTCGTATGAGTATGTGTACATATGTGTGCGTATGTGTGTCCACTCACACGCAAGCACATTTACACGCGAGCAAAACACACACACGCATACATACACATACTCATGTACATCATATACTCATGTACATCATCTTTACCATTATGAATTATTATTTATTATTTATCAAAATATTATTTATTATTAGTTATTATTTATTAGGCCTGGCGAGCTGCCTAGAACCTTTGATTACTAATTATTATTTATTATTTATCAAATATTATTATCTTAGTTATTCTACTATTATGAATTATTATTCATTTATTAAATAATAATTTATTACTATTTCTTATTTATCAGGCCTGGCGAGCTGCCTAGAACCTTTGATTATTAAATATTATTAATAACCTACTAAATTATTTACCAGGTCTAGTGTTCTCACTTAGAACCTTTTACTATTATTTATTAATTATAAAAATATGAAATGTTATATTATTTACTAGGTCTGGTATTTTCACCTAGAACCTTTAAACATTATTTATTAATTATTATTTATAGAATATTATATTATTTACTAGGTCTGGTATTTTTCACCTAGAACCTTTAAACATTATTTATTATTTATAAAAATAATAAAATGTTATCATTTATCGGACTATGAAATAATTTTTTATGAATTATCTTTATGAGATATTTTTAGTTAAAACATTAAAAATGAGTCATTTGTTTTGTTAAAACATTTTTTTAAATGAGTTTAAAATGTGTTCAGCTCTTATCTAGTACTCGAAAACTCATAAAATTTCTATTTATTTGTTTGTTTTGGTTTAAGCCGTTAAAAGCTTTTGTGATGCACCAAAACGATTTCTAAAACTGACCATCGAGGCACTTGATGTACACTCTCATTATTCTGTTTTACTTATTTAATAATTATAAAATTAAAATAAAATCGTCTAATTTTTGCCAGGCGTAACAGTTTGAATGCCTCTTGTTGTTCAGATTCCCAAATCCAATTGGATTTCTCACTGGTAATGGATGTAAGCGGGTTTTGAATTTTAGCGACCATCTTCATAAGCCTTTTGTACCAATTTACCATGCCCAAGAACCTTCTGAGTTGTTTCTTGTTTGTTGGTTCTGGGTAATCTCGGATTGCGCTCAGCTTGTCTGGATCTGGATACAATTCATTTCCTCGGACAATGAATGCCAAATATTTCATCTCCGCAACGCAAAAGCAGCATTTTTCGCGCTTAATTAGTAGTCCTACCTCCCTGAAGACTTGAAATAATATCCCCAAAGTCTGTAGATGAATTTTGAAAGTTGGCGTTGCGACGACCCAGTCATCCATGTATGGGTGGATGAAGTTGATCCAACGTGTTGGTAAATTTAGCTGGCATAAAACTCTCTTCGTTGTCTGTATTATCAAATCCATGTTTCTCTGGAACGTCCCTGGTGCAGTTGATAAACCAAACGGCATTCGTACGAACTCGAATGACCCCATTCCTTCAACGGCAAACGCAGTATACTTGCGATGCTCTGGTTTAATCTGGATTTGATAATAAGCGTCAGTACTGAAACGGTGGGTTGCCGTTCAACACTGTAGTTGATGGTGGAACAGCCTTTTCGTGGGTTACCCTAGTTAACTCAGACCCATGAGACTCTTATTTTATATTCTTTTTAGGAATATACCCGAACTGGCCTTACAAATCTAAACTAACACTAGTACTTAGCCTAGATCCGTGTTCGGTGGATGGTGATGTCCCTGATGACCTTGGACTGGCTGGATAACTGATGAATATGTGATTATAACACCTTAACACTAAAGGTGGGCAGGATAGCAGGTGAATTCACTCAAACACTGGTATCGTTTATTAATTAAGATTTTATTAAGGGAAAATACTTAATTAATGCCACTTCACACACACTTATCAGTATTATTAATTAATAACCGTAATTAATAACGGGAGGCTTACGCAATTCAACTAAGTGTGAACTGGATCAATCTGAGATAAAGTTAAACTAAATGTTAACTTTATTACTGATTAACTAACTGTAATGCAGTACTACTAGATTGACTGGTAATGAGCGGGTAAACTATTACAAGGAGTTTAAGCGTTCAAACCTTAAAAGCGCTAGAATATTACAAGGATTCTAGCGAGTCTAAGGGCCGTTATACCTTAAAAGCACTCATTTGATTGACCGCGCTCCCTTATATAGTCGTGCCGACGCACTGTCTCACGTGACATTACCTGAGGTCACCTGATGTCGGAGGCGCACGAGGCAACTTCGTAACACCACCCTCCTTAACTTTAACCCAGGTAATATCATGACTTTGATGGTAACAGGGTTGAAGTTAAACCTATGTTTCAGCGCCGACAACAGCATAATCATTCACTCATTACAAAAATGTCACATTCACTCTGTGGCTCCAAATACTGAGATTACTGCTTTACAAATTATTAGCAAGTATCTCAAAAATAAAAATTATTTTATAAACTCTTTTTACGAGTATAACTATTACATATAACAATATAAATATTATAAATATTATTAATAACGATATAAAATACATTTCTGGTATCAGTTCTGTACGGACTTATCAATGTCCCTTATTCTACACTCAGGTACCTTTTCTCTGATTAGTAGACACAAAAATAAAAATAAAAAATAAACATGTGATAAACAAAAAATAAAAATTATTACAGATACTGATATGTCATAATCCGGTCAATTAAATGCGTAGTTAACGAAACTAACTCACGCTTGTCAAAATCGGTAATTTTAAATTTATGCGAAAGAAAGTTTTAAATAATAATTGTATATAAACCAAAAATAAAAATAAAAATAATAATTAAACAAAAAAAACTGGTATCTAAAAAATACTATTGTCAATATCACACTGTTTTGCTTGAGCACTTCTGGAACTTTCTTGAACTTCACATAAACTCTGGTTATAGTCTGGTTCTTATTTTATTACGGTGGTAACGTTAAATACGCACCCCGTGATGCCTTGGTCATTCCCACTCTGATGCGGCAGGATTGACACGAATCATTGGCAAACGGATACTGTGTTGAACAACGATGACAGTATCGTTTCATCGCTCTGTACCCTTCAGTATTCCAAGTATGATATGGGCATGTGTTGTTCGTGTGTCCCAATCTGCGACAATTTGTACAGTAACATTCTCCGCGTAACTCATTTGGACACTTGTCGAATGGATGCCCCTTCTCCTTGCACTTGAGACAACCTGGTTCTGGGACCGGTGCAAGTCTGGTCTCAATAGTCTGAGTTGCTACTGTTCTAGTTGATTTCGGCACGATGTCTTTAGCGACTTTGCTTACCGCTGCTTGCCACTCTGGTTTTGAGATGATTCGTCTCAAATTTATCTCAAGTAATTGAGATGCTTGGCCAACACCAATCTGACACGGTACAGCAATTGATGGAATTGGCATTTCTGGTAGTTTCACTGGTTCGGTTACTGGTTTTTCTGGGATAACCAGTACAGAGTTCTTTTCTTCATATACTAACACGTTACTGTTACGTCGATGGAATCCAGATAATAACGTAACATCCATTGACACAGGAATATCAAAATTTAGATAGCTGGCTGCTGTGGCAAATGCTGGATTGAGCCAGTATGAATTTCTATCGCCGATTCTTCCGTGAAACCGTTGATTTCTGAGCAGCTCTCGGTTCTGCTCTTCTTCTGGTCGTGACACTGATGAAGTCTGGATCAGGCTCCCCAACGAATTCATACTAGAAAAATATGACTGGTTAACCTATGCAACGTACTAGTGTTAGAACTATTTTAAATTGCACTTTACAATATTTTACTTAATTTTATTATTTTGTCGAACTAACGACTCATTATCCGACTCTGGTTTATTTCGGTTTGACCGACGTGGTATTTTAAGATCATTAATACTAAAAGTACCGATTAATACATTATTTTTATCGCAAATATTTACCAAACTGTTAGAGTAAAAACTGTGTATATAATACGGACCTTTACGTGGAGGTGCAAGCTTACCTGCGAATCCATCAACCTTTTTACTTAACTGTTTGTTTCTGATATATACCTCAGCTCCGATAACAATATTAATATTTGGGTCAGGTAGTAAGTCATCCTGACGGTTTTGAGCTTTTATCATGAATGATTCGACATAATGTCGAAGTTCATCAATTAATGATAAGACGGTATTGCGATTATCTGTCTTATTTAGTTCGGTTAATACTTTTCCACCCCGATGTAGATCTAAGTATCTCGGATCTCGACCAAAATTCAGGTACGCTGGGCTGACGGTCAGCGAGCTGTGAACAGATGTATTATAAGCATATACAAGTTCAGGTAAATTTTGGTCCCATTTGGAATGTTTATCTGAAAGAAAAGTACGAATTAATGATTTTAAATTTCGGTTTACTCTCTCCACAGGATTAGCCTGAGGATGATATGCTGGCGTTAGTTCGTGGACAATCTGGTGATCTTGCAAATATTCTGCAACAGTTTTATTCACAAATTCTGTGCCGTTGTCGGTAACAACAACTCTTGGGTAACCCCATCGGTTGAATACGGCTCTCAAGAAAAACACTATTTTATTACCTGTTGGCTCTGATATTGGCTGAACTTCCAGGTATCTTGAGTACATGTCACACAAGACAATGAGATGAGTTTTCTGATGTTGTGATCTGGGCAATGGTCCCACAGTATCAACTGATACACTCTCCCATAATTCAGTGATCGGCCTATGTCCTGGTGCAACTTGCGGTGGATTTGTGTCTGGTTTGTGGATCTTGCAGACTTCGCAATTATTTACATAGTTTAAAACGTCGTGGTACATATTCGGCCAATAATAGTGACTTGATACGTGGTGATATGTTTTTGTTGTGCCGCCATGTCCGGATACTAATTCGTCATGCGCATTCTGAATGATTGCCATGCGCGCTTCTGGTTTTACAACGAGTTTCCAATGCTCTGGCGCATCTTCAAATATTTGTGTCGGATGTCGTGGTCGATAGTAATATAGGTCGTTGTCTATATATTTCCATTGAGGGAATCGGTCTGGTGTAGCCTTGACCTCCTCAACTTTCCTCGTGTACCACTGGTGTTGTACGTCAATGACTCGACTGAGCTTCTCTGTCTCGGGTTCAACACCCTCGTATGCTCGTGAGAGAGCATCAGCCGCCTCGTTGTTTATACCTGGTCGATGAACTATAGTTATAGTCCACAGCGAGTACTCTGCTACCCATCTGGCTAAACGTCCTCGTGGATTTTTGATGTTCTGTAGCCATCTCAAGCTTGCATGATCGGTAACAACCGTTACTGGATATTCTTCATAATAACCCCTCAGTTTTTGATATGACCAAATAACTGCTAGGCATTCTTTCTCAGTAGTGGTGTAGTTACGTTCGTGTTTGTTCAGCGATCTGCTGATAGCAGTGATGTGGTACTCCCGGTCTTGAGCTTTCTGTGTTAATACAGCTCCAATTCCGGTATCACAGGCATCGGTATATAATATAAATGGTAGATTATAGTCTGGTACGGTTAAAGCTGGTGCATTCAGTAATAATTCTTTCATCTGCTTGAACGATTCTTGCTGTTCAGCACCCCAAGTCCAAACTGATTTCTCACTGGTGATAGAAGTGAGTGGATTTTGAATTTTTGCTACCATCTTCATATGTCGTCTGTACCAATTTACCATTCCCAAGAACCTCCTGAGTTGTTTCTTGTTAACTGGTTCTGGGTAATCTCTGATTGCGCTCAGCTTGTCTGGATCCGGGTATAGTTCATTTCCTTTGACGATGAACCCCAAATACTTCATCTCCGCAACGCAGAAACAGCATTTTTCTCGTTTTATATGCAGTCCTACTTCCCTGAAGACTTGGAATAATATCCCCAGAGTCTGTAGATGTATGTTGAACGTTGGCGTTGCGATGACCCAGTCATCCATATACGGATGGATATAATTAATCCAGTACGCTGGTAGATTAAGCTGGCGTAAAACTTTTTTCATAGTCTGTATTATCAAATCCATATTTCGCTGGAAAGTTCCTGGTGCTGTGGATAATCCAAACGGCATTCTGACAAACTCGAATGATCCCATTCCTTCTACAGCAAACGCAGTGTACTTGCGATGTTCTGGTTTAATCTGAATTTGATAATATGCGTTAGTACAATCGATAACACTTCGATACGCACCTTCTCTGATTACTTCCAATGATGTATCAATTCTTCGCATTGGATAATTTACCATCTTCATAATTTTATTTAGTGGTCTGTAATCGATGCACATTCTCCATGTTTTGATGTCATCCGCGTCTTGCCCTGGTAATAGTTTCTTCTTAACCATTACTGGCTGAAAACTCCATTCACTGGTGCTTGGCTGGATAATTTTCTGGTCCAACAGTTGTTCAATAATTTTATGTAAAGCTTCAGTGACCTTGGGTGATCTTCTGTAGGGTTTAACACGTATTGGTAGATAGTCGTTCAATTCAATTTCATATTCAACTCCTTTTAATGTACCTAGATCTGCTTGGTCCATTAATTTAAATTCGGCATCTAGAAATCTTGTTAATTCTGCTTGTTCGTCTGGTTGTAAATATATTGTGCATATGTGGTTACCTGGTTTAATTTCTTGACACAACTTGGGCTGGTTGTCGTGTTTCCACGTCCACATCATTTTATCTGCACATAAATTAATGCCGTGGTCCATCATAAATTTCATACCAAAAATAATATCATCTGGCATCTTGTGAAATACTTCGAACCATGTGTTGATCTCGACACCATCTATTTCAATATTGACGAATATCTTCTTGATGCTTTTTATGGCTGAGTTGTCTGCTAATAGAAATGAATTTTTATTTGCGTCATATTTCGTTTTAATTATATTATCCGGTATTTGATCTGCAACCTTTAGTGTGATAAAATGTCTACTCGCGCCCGAGTCGAATAATGCCGTGCAATTGATGTTGTTAATTTTAACTTGACAAATAAAATGTTTACTTACATTTATTTGCATTTTTTCGCCTAGAGTTGCTCCCGCTGGTACATTAAGCGTGAATTTTTTGATCTCTTGGCCACTGGTTTGTCCTCTTCTTTCTCTGATTGGACTCGGCTCAAAGTAATCACCTCCGCAACTCTTTGCTAAACAGTTTCCCATGCTGGCAATCACTAGATAGTTACAATCACCGTTTTCACTTTCTGTAAATGCGTCCGGCTCGCTGGATAGCTCGCCGTTATCTGTTTCCGTTTCTCTCCCGCTCGAGTGATGACTGCATGCCTCCCTTCCCCTCCAAAGTGTAGCGTGGGGTGATTGCTGTCGGGCGAGTACAACCCCCTGTACTTGTTGCACTCGCGCTGCTAGTTTTTTATACAGCTGCATGTCTTTACAGTCTCACCTACTTTCAAACAATTCACACAGATATTTACTCGTTCATTTCTGCAGTCCCGGGATCTGTGTCCTCCTCTTTCTCCGCAGTTAAGGCAAATGTAAGTGCCTCCGACCGTTCTTGTAGATGATCTTGATGTATTTGATCCTGATCTTTTGTTCCGGTCGTTCGAGTTCGATCTGTCTCTGTGTCTGTTATTATTTCTTTTGTCAAATACGACATTGATTTTCTTGTCGTTTGATTTGTCACTGTGTATTTCTTGTTCTGGAGAATTTTTTATCGCTGGTTTTCTCAGGTGCCTCTTTTTTCTGACGAGTCGTTGTACTCTTTTTTCTTCCCCTGATTGTGAGTCAGTGTCAGTCTCTGATATTGAGTCCCTGGTGTTCTGCAATCTCCTCACAGTTGACCTATTTACATCTCTGGCCTTTCTTTTATCAGCTAGTCTTCTTTCTGCTGTGGCTATTGCCTCAGCTAGTTGTGTATACGATGAAATTACTGGCATAGTATTAAGCTCAGTTTGCATCTCTGCTGTTAATTTTGGTATCAATATATCTAGCTCTCCTTTTAAGCCTAGAGGTCTGTCTAGTTCCTTGAATCTTGTCCTCATATTTCTGATGAATTCTTGGGTGTCTTCGTTTTTTCGTTGATATGTATTGAATAATTCTTGCAGTACGTCAGTATCTTTCATCGTCTTACAGAACGTTACTTTGAATGAGCGTTCGACTTCTTCCCAGTTTGACCATAGGTCGCAGTTTTGATTTATCCATTCTTCTTCGTTAATGGCAATTTTTAATAATTCCAGTCTGTCTTCAAAATCGAATTTCTGCTCTCTGCATACGTCTGTTAGTTTCTTGATCCACTGCTTTGGTTGTGATGATTTTGTGAATCTCAATCCTTTCACCCTTATTAAAGTTTCCATCAGATGTATTTTATCTGCTATCTTTTTCATTGAATTTTCTCTATGGCTTTGAGAAATTGTGATCGGGTAATTTGTTTGTCCGTGATAATCACTTAGATAGTCTGGCCTATACGTTTGGTATTGGCTCTGGTATTGCGGTCTATGATACTGTTGGCGTTGTTGATATTCTGTCCCACACTGTTGTTGTGGTGGCTGGTACGTTTTATTGTATTGTTGTGGAGCTGGTTGATACGTCGTATATTGCTGTTGTTGCGCTGTTTGATATCCCAGGTGAGCACTGTAGTTGTCTGTCCTCACGTATTGTTCTTGTGATTTCTTATTCTGTTGTTTACTGAATACTTGTGTTGAATTCGCTATTTCGTCTGGTTCTAACGTATCATCCCATAGCTGTACATCTTTTGCTATATAATTTATTATTGAATTTTGCCAATGACCGTTATCATTTCTTTTTAGACCTAATTCTCGTTCTAAGTCTCTGATTAAATTTTTGTCATTAATCTGTGGTATTGATTCGATTAGTTCAATACGCGCTGCTGCAGTTTTTTCGTCCTGTATTCTCGTTTTTGCCCATCGGATCCAATTCGCTGTTGTTTTGATCCACTCTGCTTCCTTTGCTTGGAGTTGTTCCGTCTTTTCAATATTTTCCAAGAATACCTGCGCTTTTAGTCTGTCTAATCTCCACACTTTTTCATCTTTTGTCAAAAACGTTATATTTTCATCCCTTATCGATGTATCACTGGTTTGGGGATGATCGTGTAATAATATGTCTCCATCGTTCATTTCTTTTCGGAAATCATAATTTGCTGCTTCTTGCCATTGTTCTGTTCTTTTTATTGTAAGTGGCTTTGTTAGTGTTCTGCTTTCGGTTATTACTGGGACTCGTTTTTTTATTCCCTGGTTTGACGGTTGAGGTTGCTGGTTGCTGATACTTTCCCTCTTAGTTGAATGTCCGTCTATTCTGATTTCATCCTGGTCTAATTCTTGAATTTCACTTTTATCGAGTCTTTCCTTGAGCTTCTGAACTGTCTCGTTCAGAGATTTTACCACTCCCTCTAAGTTCTTGGTTTTCCTTGTTCTGACCATCTTGATAGTTTTCCGACGAGTAAACCGAAAATAAATTTACTAAATTTAAAAATAAAAAAAATGCAGAGAAAAAAAATGAAAGAAAAAATGAAACGAAGAAAATATAAATTGATTGATTTTCTGGTGACCAAAATTTCCTGTCCTTGCCGCTTGTTTACACCTGTTAACTTTCAATATGTCTGTATTAATATTCGCGTCACGTATCACGGATTAAGAATTTTTATCAAAAAAAAAAAATCAAAAAATAAATTTTAGATATAAAAATTAATTTAAACTAAAATATATTATTTTATTTTAAGTTTTTACCAGATTTTGTATTAACTTTATATTAGAAATATTTAAATCAATACCTGGTTGCACGTGGTTAAATTTTTATTTACAATTTTATCTTGAATATCTTACAGATTATATCCTGAAGCGTTTTAATTTCCAATGTTAAAACGTATTTTATATCTTTTTGACGTGTTTTATTTTATTTCAGCAACAAAACTATTTTATGTAATAAAGTTTTATTTACTGATATTTGTTTACTGCTGAATACGTGATGCGTAATAAATTAACCTTGTCAACAACTTTATAGTTGCGTCTTTATTCAGAAAAAGACATAAATACTTGTTAACGATTGTTTCTGGCAGGTGGCGTTAGATATTATATGTAACCTTTGAATTTCTTTATTACCGACCGTAAGGTTGATGAATTCCTAGGTAGAACTCTGTAACAAATAAATTCAAATTTAAATATTAGCCGCCTTTGCGACTTATCGCCTATTATGTTTTGATCTGGTTTTCTTTGTAATAATAATACTTAGTCGCGACAATGAGTCATCCCTGGCTGTTCGGGTATGTTTGTCGATTTTATTTTTCTGTTACTAAGCAGATTATTATTATTATATTAAATAAATTTTAAGTCTGTGTTTCCGGTTTGTTACTAAGCAAAATTTTAGTCTTATTTTCTCTGATTTATATTATGAGAGTCTCTGTTTACTTGACTAAATTTTAATTTATGCTTATCCAAACTCTAAGTCTTTTATTTCTGTGATTTTGTCACTCACTTAGTTTTATTTACTTAACAGAAGTTACTTCCTGTTTGCTTTAAGATTTTAATCTTTACTAAAATTCTATTGTGAAAAAATTTTATATTCAATATTTTTTTTTGTTTAGACTTTTACTTAAATCTTTTTTTGTTATATCCGGTGTTTTTATCTTTTGATAAATATTTTTCACTAAAATATTTATCTTAAATACTTAATTCTAATATTCTTAATATCTATTTTATAAAATACTTAAAATTAATTTTACACTAATTTCACTTTTATCACTTGTAAAATCACTTAACAATATTTTATCTTACTAACTATGATTATCACTGGTATTTACAATAATTCCAAAGGAATTTCTTCTTTGGTTTTTGTTTCTTTCCCGAGCTAAAAGAAATTCTTTAGAAAAATAATTCTCGGGTGATTTTTCTTTTAATATTTCCGGTCTGGAAATAAAAATAATAATTTTGAAAATAAAAATAATAATTTAAGTGAATATTTTTTCACTTTTTTTGTACGTTCCCGGGCAAAAAGAAATTCTTTAGAAAACTTACTCCCGGGTAGTTTTCTTTTTAAACAAAATGTAATTTTTTTAACAAAAAATCAAAAAATAAACTAAAAATGAAAAAAAATGTTATATTTTTACAGCAAAAAATATTAAAACTTGCGGTGTGCGTTTTCTTTCTGATAAAACGCTGAAAAGTCACAGCTTTATGAATTTTTTCTGGAACAATTTTGTATAATTGAACCCGCTTGTTATTTTCTGATCTTATTTGGTTTTTATTTCGCAGACTCTACTCGAAATTATTGCTTTATGTCTGAATGATCTAATTATGCAGTGATTAATTGAATTTACGTAATTAGATGTTGTAATTTTTACTCAATCAAATTGACTAAACCCGACGGCATTATTGCTTACGGCAAAGTAAATCAGGCTTAATTACTGATTGAATAATTGGCTTAATTAGTTTTCTACTAACTAAAACCCGTTGGGTGCCATTGTTAATAACAATGGACTATATATCGGCTTAATTAATTGAATAAATCAATTAAAACCCGTTGGGCGCCATTGAAACGGTGGGTTGCCGTTCAAAACTGTAGTTGATGGTGGAACAGCCTTTTCGTGGGTTACCCTAGTTAACTCAGACCCATGAGACTCTTATTTTATATTCTTTTTAGGAATATACCCGAACTGGCCTTACAAATCTAAACTAACACTAGTACTTAGCCTAGATCCGTGTTCGGTGGATGGTGATGTCCCTGATGACCTTGGACTGGCTGGATAACTGATGAATATGTGATTATAACACCTTAACACTAAAGGTGGGCAGGATAGCAGGTGAATTCACTCAAACACTGGTATCGTTTATTAATTAAGATTTTATTAAGGGAAAATACTTAATTAATGCCACTTCACACACACTTATCAGTATTATTAATTAATAACCGTAATTAATAACGGGAGGCTTACGCAATTCAACTAAGTGTGAACTGGATCAATCTGAGATAAAGTTAAACTAAATGTTAACTTTATTACTGATTAACTAACTGTAATGCAGTACTACTAGATTGACTGGTAATGAGCGGGTAAACTATTACAAGGAGTTTAAGCGTTCAAACCTTAAAAGCGCTAGAATATTACAAGGATTCTAGCGAGTCTAAGGGCCGTTATACCTTAAAAGCACTCATTTGATTGACCGCGCTCCCTTATATAGTCGTGCCGACGCACTGTCTCACGTGACATTACCTGAGGTCACCTGATGTCGGAGGCGCACGAGGCAACTTCGTAACAGTACAATCAATGACACTTCGATACGCACCATCTCGAATAACTTCCAATGAGGTGTCAATCCTTCTCATTGGGTAATTGACCGTTTTCATGATTTTATTTAGTGGTCTATAGTCAATGCACATCTTCCATGTCTTAATGTCATCTACGTCTTGCCCTGGTAGGAATTTCTTCTTGACCATTACTGGTTAAAAACTCCATTCACTGGTGCTGGGTTGGATGATCTTCTGGTTTAACAACTGTTCAATAATTTTATGAAGTGCCTCAGTGACCTTGGGTGATCTTCTATAGGGTTTAACACGAATTGGTAAGTAATCATTTAATTCAATTTCGTATTCGACTCCTTTTAATGTCCCTAGATCTGCTTGGTCCATTAATTTAAACTCAGCGTCTGAAAATCTGGTTAGTTGTTCTGACTGGTCAGGTTTTAAATAAATAGCGCATATATGGTTACCTGGTGTAATTACGTGGCAAACCCTCTGCTGGTTGTCGTGCTTCCACGTCCATATCATTTTATCTGCGCATAGACTGATCCCATGATCCATCATGAATCTCATCCCGATGATGATATCATCTGGCATTCTATCGAAAACCTCAAACCATGTATTTATCTCGATACCGTCTATTTCAAAAGTGACGAATATTCTTTTTAGACTTTGTATAGCTGAATTATCTGCTAATAAAGAGGAATTTTTTGTCGAATCAATTTTAGTTTTTATTATGTTGTCTGGTATCTGATCTGCAACCTTTAGTGTCATGAAATTTCTACTCGCACCTGAGTCGAACAATTCCGTGCAATTTATTTAATTTATTTTTACACAACAAATAAAATATTTACTCACTTTTATTTGAATTTTACCACCTAGTGTCGCCCCTTCTGGTACAACAATGGTGATTTGGTCGACGTCTTCTTAATGAGCCACAGGTACTTTCCGTTCTCGTATGGGAGTTGGCACAATGTAATCACCGCTGCAGCAATTTGCCAAACAGTTTTCCATGCTGGCACTCTCTAACTGGTTACAAATACTATTATCAATCTCGTTATTTACGTCTGACTCGCTAGATAGCTCATCGCCGTCTGTCTCTTGCCCACTTGGGTGGTGACTGCATTCCCCGGCTCCCCTCCAAATCGGTGCGTCGGGTGTTACGAGTGCAACACCCTGAACCTGTTGCATTCGCGCTGCTAGTTTTTTATACAGCTACAAGTTTTCACTGTCTCTCCTATTTTCAGACAGTTTACGCAGATATTCACTCTTTCATTTCTGCAATCTCTGGATCTATGGCCTCCTTTTTCTCCAAAGTTTAGGTAGATGTAGATGCCTCCCACCGTTCTCGCTGACGATCTTGATGTGTTTGATCCAGATCTTCTGTTACGATCTCTTGAATGAGGTCTGTCTCTATATTTTATTTTTTTTTTATTGTCAAACACGACATTAATTTTTTTATTTTCACTTTTATCGACTTGTGTCTTTTATTCTGGAGACTCTTTTCTCGCTGGTTTCTTTAGATACCTTTTTTTCCTGAGAAGGCGTTGTATTTTTCTCTCATCGTCCGATTGTGATTCTGAGTGAGTTTGCGCTAGTGAATCTCTGGTGTTTTGTAGTCTCCTTACTGTCGATTTATTAACATCTCTGGCACTCTTTTAACTGTATATCCTTGGTGATGTAATTTACTATTGAGTTTTGCCAATGTCCGTTATCTCCTCTTCTTAGTCCTAGTTCTCTTTCCAAAAAAATTATCTGGTATTTGTCAGTTATCTGTGGTAGTGACTCGATCAATTCGACACCCTGCTTCTTTTACTTGCAGTTCTTCTATTTTTTCAATATTTTCCATAAATACTTGCGTGTTTAATTTGTTTAGTCTCCACATTTTTTCCTCTTTCGTTAACAACGTTATATTGTCATCCCTTGTTGACATCGTGTCACTGTCTTTGGGATGATCATGAATTATTACATTTTCATCTTCAAATCCCTGTATGAAGTCATGGTTTTCTGCTGGTTGCCACTGGTTTTCTTCTGGTCTTATTATTTTATATGGTTAACACTGATCTATTTTCCGTCATTACTTGGCTTTTGCTGTTTTCAACCTCTTCTTTTAGTTTTCGGACGGTCTCGTTCAACGTCTTTACTTCTCCTTCCAGATTCTTCACATTTTTCCTCGTTCTAACCATCTTGTTTCAAGAATAAACCGAAAAATAAATCTAAACGAAAATCAAAAAACCCACCACCAAGTATGGAAAAAAATAATAATGAAAATGTAATTTATAACATGTGATGCTCAATGTTTGACCAAAATCTACCGTCCTTGACGCTTGTTACACCTGTTAACTTTCAATGTATATATATTAGTATTCGCGCTCACGTTTTCTGAATTAACCAAATTTTTGTTTTATAGATTTTTCAAAAAACAAAATTTTAAAAATCTAAATTTATTTTATTTAAAAAATTAAAAATTAAAATTTATTTTATTTTAAATTTATTACTAATTTTATGATATAAAACGTTTTAATCAATACCTGTTTGCCATTTTTAGCAAGTGGTTAACCTGCTATAAATTTTATCTCAAATATATTTCAAGTTTATATCCTGGGGTGTTTTTGATATTCGGTATTAAAATGTATTTTATTTACTTGATGTATTTTATTTTATTCTATGCAACAAACTGGTTTTATGTAATAAACTTTACTTCCGTTGATATTTACTTTGACTGCTAAATACGTGATGCGTAATAAATCAGCTTGTCAACAACTTTTTAGTTGCGTCTTTGTCTAAAAAAGGACACGTATACTTATTTCGGGTAGATGGCGATCGATATTGCTTATGATCTTTGAATTTCTTTGTTACCGCCCGTAAGGTTGATGAATTCCTAGGTAGACTTCTGTAACAAATAAATTCAAATTTAAAATTTTGCCGCTTTTGCGGATTATTGCCTGATTTGTTTTGATCTGATATTCTTATAAAATATTACTACTTAGTCGCGACAATGAGTCATCCCTGGCTGTTCGGGTATAACTGTCGTGTTTTTTGTTGCTCAGCAGATTATTATTTATATTTTATAACGTAAAATTTAAGTCTTTGTTTTTTTTTTATTTTTGTCTGTTACCAAGCAAAATTTAAGTCTTATTTTCTCTGGTATTATAAGAGTTTTTGTTTGTTTGACTAAATTTTATTTTGATGCTTATACAAACTCTAAGTCTTT
The DNA here is from genome assembly GCF_029852145.1 of Microplitis mediator. Classification (NCBI taxonomy): domain Eukaryota; kingdom Metazoa; phylum Arthropoda; class Insecta; order Hymenoptera; family Braconidae; genus Microplitis; species Microplitis mediator. The sequence goes on along the minus strand of NC_079974.1, from coordinate 7,514,953 downwards.
ATTTTTCTATAATTTCGTTACTAAAGAAATTTTATTTACTTAACAGAGTTTTTTTTTTCTCTGTTCTCTTTTAGATTTTAATCTTTTGAAATTTTACTGTAACTAAATTTTATTTCCGAATGTTCTGGTTTTTTTTCTGGTTTACTTTTAGACTTTACTCAAATACTTAAATTATTTCTTTGTTCTAATCCGGTAAATTTATTTATCTTTTGATAAATACTTTCAAATATTATGATTACTAATTTTATAAAATACTTATAACTAATTTTAGAAAATTGATCACTGTTTCTTAATTAACACTTAACAATATTTTATCTTATAAACTATAATTTGACTGGTAATTTTTCTTTTACCAAAGAAATGAGCTTAATTATATTTTATGTTTCCCGGGCAAAAAGAAATTATTAGAAAACTCAGTCCCGGGTAGTTTTTCTTTTATTATTTTCAATGATGAAAATTTTATAACTAAACAAAATTAATCTTACTTTTTGTGTGTCCCGGGCAAAAAGAAACTCTTAGAAAAATTATTCCCGGGTAATTTTTCTTTTATTATTTCCGATTTTGGAAATTTTAAATAAAACAAAGAATGAAAAAAAAAATTTTTTTCAGAAACTAAAAGTTAAGAAATTGTTATATTATCAAAGCGAAAATATAAAACTGGAATAGCGCGTTTTCTTCCTGATGAAACGTGGTAAAAAGTCAAGGCTTTGAGATTTTTCTAGAACAATTTTATATAATTGAATCCACTTGATATACGATACTTTTATCCGGTGTTTCAAGTTTTAATTTCGCAGACTCTTAATCGAAATTTACTGTTTTATGTCTGGTACTTTCGGTTACAAAGGGACTGAAACAAGTTTATGTAATCAAAAAGATGAAATTTTCGGCTTGATTAATTAATTAAATTAACTAAAACCCGTTGGGCGCTATTGTAACGTTGGGGATCATTATCTCTGTACTTATGGTGTTGGGATACATATTCCGTAAGTTAATTTACCCCGCTAGCTCAATCTAAAGAGACTCGTCTGTAAATTATACCCGAACTGGCCTTACAATTTAAGCTATAACTAGTACTTAGCCTAAGAGTCCGGTGATTGATGTTCTTAGTGTCCTTGGACGTGGCGTTGATCCTCCAGGAAACCCCTCTTGGATCGGTGGTTGGAGCAGTATGAAGCTCATAATACACTTATCGAATAGGTGGGCAGGATAGCACAGATGAATTCACTGAATACTGGTATCGTTTGTTATATAAGATTTTATTGAAGGAAAAACGTATACTAACGCCACTTCACTCACACACTGTCCGTTCATATATTAACTCACTTCCTGTAATTAATATATGCTTGTATTGCAATTAACTAAGTGTAATTACGAATACTGATACCGTAACTAAGTGCACGGGAGCTTTGCGCAATCAACTAAGTGTGACTGGTTCAAGCTGAGGTAATTCAGACTAAGTGCTGAATTACCCTAGTAACTATAAGATGTTAACTAGTACTGCTGCCTTGACAAAAACTGAATAGACTACAACGACTAGGCTGCAAAGACTAAACTGTAAAAGCTGAATATAATTGATTGCGCGCCCTTTTATAGACATGCCGACGCATAGTCCTACGTGACATTACCCTCTGGCAAATATGTACGGAGGCGCACGAACCAACTTCGTAACAACGCATAGAATGAGAAAGATAGGAAAAAATTTAGCGGGAAATTTAAATGAAAAATATTTATGAGTTTACTCTGCAGTGACGGATCGGTGTTTTTGAATGCTAGAAAGTAGTGATAATGAAGGAGAGAATTTTTATTAAAAATAATTTTTTATACAAACGTATTTTTTATTTAAATAAAATTACACTGGCACACAAAAAAAAATTGTTTGTATACCAGGCGCCACCTATCTACGGGCATGTTTTTCGACCCGCTGAATACGAATTTCAAGTCAGTTTAGGTCGTCCAGCCTTTGATTTCGAGTGAATTGCAAAGAACTCTAAAGAATAGCGAAAATTCGATGTTTTGGCAAGAAAAAAAATTTTGAGATCTAAGGCAAGCATAATTTTCATGTATTTTGATCTATTAAATACTAATTTCGATCGTACTTTAATCATAAACCGTTTTAAATCTCAATAAATTGTAAAAATCATGAGAAATTGCAAAAATCGAAGGAAATTGGGATTATCTTGGTATACAAAATTTTGTAGACCCGGAATGACGAAGATTTCTATGTAAGTTAATCTGTTTGATCTGATTCTGCAATAAATTTGGTCCATAGTCTCTTCAAACATTCATAAAATTGCAAAAAAACGATAATATAGCAGAAAAATGCTGCTGAAAAACTCAAAAAAAAATCTTTTAAACACAATTAAATTAATTTCTTGGATTTTTTATTAACAAAATACAAGTTTAAAATCTGAAAATGCGAAAAAATTGTAAAATCTATGAAAAAGACGTATGAACAGAATTAGAAGAATGATTTTCCCAACTTTTAAACTGTTTCCCGGTGGTATCGAACTCTTTTATGTTCAAATGATCTACGTAGTGGATTTCTCTTTCGTTTGATATTTTCTTTTGGTATATCTCTTTTGAGTGTCCAGCAATAGTCTGCCATCATGATGATATTCCAATTTCCTTGATACCTAGTCTCCATTTCACTTATGTCTTGATGAAAACGTTATCCCTGTTCTTCACTGTACTCCCCAAGATTCTCAGGAAAGTTGTCGATGTGAGAATCTAGGAAGTGTAATTTTAGATTTATTAAGCATCCTAAATTTTTGTAATTTGTCACTGATTCTTCGACTATTGTCCTGTAATTTTCTGCACATCTGCATAAAAAAAGTCTGCACATCGAAGAAGTTGAAATCCTAACACGATGGCAAATTTTTACTAAATACAGGAAAAGCTGGAAAAAGAGGTATCCACGTCGAAGATCATTTGAGAATGAAACAGTACAATACCCTTAAAAAAACCGTTTAAAATCCAATAAAAACTACAAGAAATTTATTTAATTGTGTGTCACGATATTTGAATATCGCGGCATCTTCGCATCAGGTCGGAGAAGGGCAACAGATGGCAGCACACGCTGCTCAGCACGTCTCACCCATTGTTATTATTATTATACTGTTATTATTATTTTATGCATTATTTTATTCTTATTTACTGCGTGATTATTACTTGTTTAATTATCTAGGCAAAAATTGCAGCCGAATCATTAAAAATTACTGCATTTCATAAACCTGCCAATGGATTTTATAGCCGCCGGGATAATTAATTGCGTATTTATTTATTTTAATTATTTGATTACTATTATTATTATTTTGGTTGGTTGGCGCATGCGCGGCAACGCAACAGTTGGCCTCGGTGAATTTATTTAATTTAAATAAATTTACGGGGTTTATAAATAAACTAAGGGAATATTTATTTATAATATTATATTATTAATTATACTCTGGAAAAAGAATGGCCATTTAATGTCGGGAATGGACAAATTACATGCCAATCAAGTCATGCATTAAGTTGGTGGTAAATGAGCAAATAACATGAGACAGGTATATTGCTCCATTGGTTGAAAGGAGAAAACATTATAAGATGGCGCCAGCCGAAGTGCCGGCATGGGACTCACGTGCTGCCATGGCCAGACGTGGATAGTCCATTGTGAGAGTAAGGTGTGCTGTCGTTGCTGATAAATAAGTTATATTGAGACGCCATTTGAATAATTTTGTGCAATTGGCGAGTTGCTGGCATTTTATAAAGTTCTATTGATTAGAATTGTGGCTGCTGAGTTATATTGCCGTTAAATTGGAACCAATGGAGCCGATAAAAGTATTGGAGATTGGTGAAGACTGTAAGTACCTTTGAGTCTAGTACATTGGCGTGTAATTTGTCCCGCGTTGGTGGCCATTTGGGTATATCTCACGTGTGAGTGAGAGAGAGCGGTCAATATATATATACAGTTGCGTACTTATTTGTCCCGGCGACAAAACTCGATTCCAAAACTTGGAATTAAAATGTATGATTTTTCCTATTAATAATTATTAGTGACCGTTTACGTTGTTGATGGTAGATAATTATTAATATGTTATTTATTATTTAGTAATACTTATTGGTGACTGTCGGTATGTATGACGATAAATAATTATTTACAGTTACATTTATTTTTATAATAGGTAATAATTATTGGTAACCGTGTTTACGATTGACGGTAAATAATTATTACTATTTGCTATTATTAGTTACATTGTTTTAATAATTATTAGTGACCGTAGGTATATATTGGCCGTAAATAATTATTACCATTTACAATTATTACTTTATATTTTCCCATAATTATTATTGACCGTAAATATGATTGACGGTAACTAATTAGGGATCTTTACGTTTATTATTATTTTATATTGTGAGTAGTTATTGATGATCGCTCATATATTTTGTATGTAAATAATTATTGACCTTTACGTGGATTATTTATCATTTTTGAGAGTATTGTGAAACTTTATCTATTACGGTGGATATTTATAATTAATTTATATTTATTTGGAAGACGTTTTTGAGTGAATGCGACAATTATTATTTATATTATTGATGATTTTGCGTTAGATATACACCCATAGGAAATTTTGAATAGTATTTTACCAGTATTTACATATCACCAGTGGATGCCTTAGTATTTTGCGATAACGATTTAATGTATTATCAGTGCAGATTTATTTTGAACTAGTAATTAATATTGTGGTACATTTATTCCGTGCGTATAAAAATTGGTATAATTAATTATTTATAGTTATTATTTATCACGTGCGAGTGATAACGAGAGGAACATTTGTTTTTATATACTTATTGTTTTGCGTTACTTGATTATTAGTCAACATTTATATTGTGAAGTGAATATTATTATTTTTTATTATTGTTTTATTGTTTATATACTCGCTGGAACATTATAAATTAAATTATATCGGGTTAATGGCTACCAACCCGGGATTTAATTAAATATTATTATTATTTATTTATTGCATCTATCTCTTTCTTGCTTTTCCTTTTCCAATACCTGAATACTGCTCTATGATTATATTTTATTATTTCATTTTCATTTCATTTACTTTCTTATTGTTTATTCGTTATTTTGTTCGTGGGGGTACACGAACTGGCGCCCAATTCGGTTGTCAAACCCAGCCTGAGGAGAGCTGTGTACCTATTGGGGATCGTGGGCATCTCCAAAGGATATATTTTGGTTTTGTTTATTATTTTATTTTCAGTTTTACCATCGGTGGGCCATAACGCCTATTTGACACTAACCACACTCCGCCGTGGGTAGTGTGAAATAGTAGTGAACGTTATAACATGTGTTAAAAACATTTTTTTCCATTTTTTCAGCAGCAATTTTCTGCTATTTTATCGATTTTTTGCAATTTTGTGAATGTTTGAAGGGACTATGGGCCAAATTTATTGCAGAATCAGATCAAGCAAATTTAATTACATAAAAATCTTTATCAATCTGGGTCCAAAAAATTTTTTGTACTAAGATAATCCCAATTTTTCACGATTTTTGCAATTTTTAAGGATATTTTACAATGTTTTTAGAATTAAAAAAGTTTATGATTAAAGTACGATCGAAATTAGTATTTAACAGATCAAAATGCATGAAAATTATGCTTGCCTTAGATCTCAAAATTTTATTTCTTGCCAAAACATCGAATTTTCGTTATTTTTTGGGGTTTTTTGCAATTTATCCAGCGGGTCGAAAAACGTGCCCGTAGATAGGTGGCACCCGGTGTACAGACAATTTTTTTTTTTGTGTGCCGGTGTTATTAAAAAAATTTTTTTATATAAAGTAATCAATTAAAGCAAATTTTTCATATGACATATTTACATAATCACTTAAAACTAATAAAAATAATGATATTGTCACGGCTGATACGTCGACTCGTATCCTTACAAGTCGTTAAAAATCTGTTCTTTTTGAAAATTTTAAACTTATTGTATACGAGAAAACAATTTTTTCTCGAGAACTATGGCGACATAGACCGAAAACAGCAGAGACACAGGCGGTAACACAAGAGCGTTTCCGAGTAGACCTTCAGTTTTTTTTTATATATATAATAATTAACAGGGTAAAATCAGTAGAATAGATCGCATAAGAGAATAACCGTCCATCTAGTACGTGAGAACTTAAGACCTCTTGCATTTGGACCTTTTTTTTTTGACGCCCGACTTACTGACGCCAGTAATCGTACGGGACAAATATACCTCCCAAAGCGTTTACAACGCTTTACAATTAAAAATCGTACAAGTCCAAGTAGAAAAGTACTAGTAGAGAACACGTACCAGAGTTTCTCTTATTCTTTAGATTTCATCATTTTACTTAACGTACTTTTAAAATTTATGTATCCGTCCCCATTTAAAAATCTAAGCATAGGAGCGGTAATCTTTCTTTGATTTTCTTCTTAAACCTATAGACCACCCAACTCATGTGCATCTGCATGTGATTCTTGGAAATTAGAGAAAGCCAATGGAAACTACCAAAATTTATGGTTTCCTCGGCGGCAGAGTGGCGCCAGGTCATCGGCCTACTTAATAGTCAAAATCTATTTCCCAGGGATCACACGTGTGCATGGGCCTAGAACTTTCGAGTGGGTCCGAGTCTTTTCGTATGGGAAACAAGTTACCACCACTTTTCATAGGTGAAGACCATATAAAAAGACCATGGACTTTAGCTCATGAGTTCTTTTGGGAATCAAACTCTGAACCATACCGAACTCCGGACACTTGACGGTGTTCGTGGCTAGAGGATTGATATCTCGATTGAGCATTCGGTTAACGGTAGCTGGGCGTACGAACCGGACCTTGATCGACGTAAGCACTCGAATAATCGATATATCATTTTCTACTAGTCTCAGGAGAATAATTGGCGTGTTATTAAATTCACCATTCGGTTGACGGTAGCTGGACATACGAGCCGGACCTTGATCGTTGTAAGTCGTGATTTAATATCAATCGGAAGCACCGGTAGCGCTAATTATCTTCATCTTACTTTAATCATTTTATTTCATTTTAATATTAAATTTTACCACGAAACGTGAAGAATCAAAGAATATTTTACCGCGAGAAAAGCGAAGATTTTGAAGAATATTTTACCGCGATAAATGCGAAGATTTAGAATAATATTTTACCGCGATAAATGCGAAGATTTTAAAAGAATTATATGACCGCGAAAATACGCGAAATTTTTATAAACAAATTTACATTTTACCGTGGAAAACGCGAAGACTTACTACCAATTTATATTTTTACATAAATTACGAAGATTCTGAAACGCATAAATAATTAAAACAAACTGAATAAATCAAAATTAGAATCATATTAAATAGCCGCGAGAGCGCGTGTGTATAAGTGTCCTGTGTTACTGCTGATAGTCTTGACACCTCACCTAAACCTGTTTAGGGTAAGTTTTATCATTGTAATCACTAATTGATTTTTGTTATTTTATATATTTTAAATTGATTATAAAACATATGCATGACACATTTTATCTACATTGAGTGTTTTGAATATTTGTAATCCCTTTTGTATTTTGAGTATACTGGATCTTAAATAAATAAAATTACTCGTTATCATAATAATTTGAAAAACATTATTTCTTAGACAATTTTACTTTAGCAATAGAATACTAGCTTCTCGAGGCTTTTCGGCAGCCGACCTTCCTTTATCCCTTATTTTCTACCTGTTTAGCCGCTCAGACAGATAGTCAACAGTAGGGGGTACACAGTCTTACGTTTACCGCTCAACGTTTGATTGTGAAATTTAAATAGGTCACACTCTTAGATTGAAAATCGCTTTGGGTCTTATCAGTATTGTCTTCAACAATATTGTGTAGGTGTGATTTGAATATAAACGGAATAAATTGAGCATTTGGTTAACGGTAGCCGGGCATACGAACTGGACCTCGATCAATGTAAGTACCCCTTTATTCAATACGTTTATACGAAAATTCGTACCTACGCCCATCACGATCTCCAATCGTGACAATATAATAATTGTTGATGTATGCAGTGTGTGTGTGTGTGTGTGGGTTAACAATAAATAAAAAAGAAATTATCAATAAATAGAAAAATAAAATACTTTTAAATAAATAGAGAAATTAAATAAATATAATGAATAAAAATTTTTGAATAAAGATGATAATTATAAACCATAATCGTCATCATCACCATCATCATAATCATCATCAATACTTTGCTCATTTGAACTCCACTCTCCATCAGAATTATAATTTATCACATCATCCGTTAAAATTGCAGTGTCTGGTAGTGATAATGATGATGATAATGGAGTTTCTTCAACATTTCCAAGTAGTTCCTGTTGTTGTAATTGGAGCTGTAGTAAGCGATGTCGACTTTGCAATATTACCATACCTCTGATGCATAAACGAAAAAGCGAATTTCCAGTAAAATAATAGTCCTGTACGCTTAGTGTTGTTGTCACATCTGTCTGAACTTGGAACCACCAGCAGCGGTCCTCATTATTTATTATGAGGTATGTTGATACAGTTCCTATTGTTATCATCGGTTGATTGTATCGTTGTCTACTATTATCATTTTGAATATGGTTCAGATGATTGGACACTGCATCAATAATGTAACTTATTCGAAAGGAATTTAGCCAAGCTTTCGAAATAATGGCATCATATTTTATAAATCCAGCCATAAAGTCCTCTTGTTGCGGTTGGATGATATTCAGCATTTTTTGCTGAAGAAGCTGCAAAGGAGATAAATCGATTCGCTCATCGAGTAATGGATTTATTTCACGTCGCCAGAGACTTTCAAGGTCTGAGTATATTTCAGCAAGTAAATTACCCATGAAATGATAACGCCATGGTGATGGTATTCTATCACCGGGTACGCGAAACCACCAGGTCATGTTTACATTACTTATTTGTAATGATATTGCTGTTCCATTAATGGAAATAATTGCCCCTTAGAACTTTTTAATAGTCCTGTATGGTTCAAGTTGAGCCATCATTTCGTTTGAAATTACTTCAAGGTCTAAATTCAACCATTCAATTAGAAATTCAATTCAATATTGAAGTGTGACCTATCTAGAAAAAAATGAAATAATCAAAAACTCGTTCAAAAGAAAAAAAAACAAAAAAAAGTGGAAATCTTCACTTTGTTTATAAATCGTCACTTTTAACACTCCTGTTATTGTTGATGATGTTGTTGTTGATTTAAAACTATTTTTATTAAAAACAAATTAGTTTAGAAATTTAGTTCACATAATTTATATTAAATAACTAATTCACACTTAATTATTACATATGTATAGACAAAATATTGATAATAAATATATAAATAAATATATATATATATATATATATAGATATGTGTATATATATATATATATATATCAGGGATAGAGAGTTACTCCTCAAAAGCCGCTCGCTCCTCGATAACTCCCCACTCCTGAGGAGTTAAACTCATTGTAGGATTCGGATGCATGAAAGTATAGATGCCTAAACTCTCCCTACTCATCGCTCTGATGATGAGTAACTCTAACGAAGAGCAAAAGAAAGTAGCTCGTCAGGAGTAATACTCCTTCTACGAGTTACTCACTAAGGAGTTTTTCAAGAGAGACTCTTCTAGCAAAAACTCCTGAAAGGAGCGAAACTTGGATGCTTAAATCGAATACTCTTTAAAATTGTGGTGGGGTTAAAATTGAGAAAGAGCTATTTGGGAGCGACTTCTACTTTATCTACACTGAATCCTACTATATCTACACTGATGAAAATTTAATATAATTTTCTTAATAAACAGAAAATAGTTTTTAGTATATTTTTTTTAAATTTATGGGGCGTTGCAGTTAATAAAAAAAAATTGTTTTAATTTTGAAGTAATTATTTATTTATTTCTGTAAATAAAAGAATATCAATTTTAAAACAAACGATAAATCATGCATATGTTTTTAAAACTATTAAATATATTAGAAAAGTGGAATAATTTTATTTATCAAATTATTCTTTAGATAAATAAGTAATTCAATTTTATTATTTTTTAATAGTTGATAAATACATATTGCATAATGTTTTTTTATATGAACAAAAAAATTTGTATTACAATAAAAAATGAATATTTTATTTAGCGAATAACTTATAGAATCAAAAATTAGAATATTCTATTTATAATCTATACTTGGTAATTGAGCCAGATTAGGCCATTATTTTTTAATTTTTTTTCTTATATGGGAATAAGAATTCATATTAAAGTATAGAATATAGTTAACAATTCTAAAATATTTAATTACTTTTAGATAATTATTAACTTCAACAATTATATGATAGATAAAATGATTTTATTATTCTTATTTACGAAATAGTTACATAAATCATCTATGTGGGAAAAAGGGGCACCCCGACTAGAATTTTTCATAAGGGCCTGACGACGTCCTTATCGGGTTAACCTTATTTCAAATAAGGTCCCGATCAGGGTATCCTGACGAGGATCCTGATATGGATGTTACGCTTAAGACCCATGAGGTCTTTATCGGGATTGCATTATCAGGACCTTACCAGGATATCCTCATCACGTCCTTATCAGGATTGCCTTATCAGGTCCTTACCAAGATATCCTCATCAAATCCTTATCAGGATTATCTTATTAGTAATTATTTAAAAAAAAATATTAAATTGCAAAAAAAAAATAAGAGAATTTTCATTCGATCGAGAATGTTATTTATTGTATTGAGAGCATTAATTGGAGAAAGTAAACATATTTTTTATTGATGAAAAAATCCCGATAACTGCTGGGCTCGAACCTGCGTCCTTTCGATTCAAAGTCCTCGATGCTATCCACTGGGCTGACATACACATGTGATCTTGGAAGTGTAAATATAATATTCATTATGATGTCAAAGAATAACTGATAAAGAAGTAAGAAATCTGTGCTACAATGATTGACGTGATTTTTATATAATATTCTTTTGTACTTTTTTAAATTTTTAGCCTGTAAATGAAATATTTAAACGGATGGGATAATTTTTTTTTTGAATAAGGATATCCAGATAAGGTCCTGATCAGGAACTTGTCAGGTTGACCCGATGGCAAATTACTTTTTTTTTAATAGAGATATCCTGACGAGGTCCTGATCAAGAACCTGTCAGAAAGACCCGATGGCAAATAACTTTTTTTTTTGAATAGGGATATCCTGATGAGGTCCTGATCAGGAACTCGTCAGGTTGACCTGATGGCAAATAACTGTTTTTTGAATAAGGATATCCCGATGAGGTCCTGACAAGGAACTTGTCAGGTTTGCCCTAATAAGGCAAACCTTATATCAACCTGATAAGGTCCTTATGGTACTTCAGGCAAATCAGGAAGGAATTCTAGTCGGGACGATGAAAAATCTCAAAAAATTGCAAAAAAAAAGTGTGTGTGTCAACTCCGACGCACGATTGGAGTTTACTCCTTCAGATCGACTGTCTAAATAGGCACAGAATAAATGGCTTACTAGTCTAAGAAAAAGATTAATACCATATCAAATGGTTAATAAACGAATCAATGAAAATACCTAAATAATGTATTTTTCTTCTATTTTAGTCTAGTCGAGAAGTTGAGTTTCTGTTAAAAATAGTTAGAGGTCTCCTAAAAATATAGTTGATGGCTTAAACGATCTGGAATGGCGTCTAGAAAAAAACGTTTTTTGGTTTTTTTTTTGGAAAAATAAAATTACAATTGTTATGAACAAAAAACCGTTAAAAAAACTAGCCGTCCAGCTTTTTGGCAAAATCTCAAAAAGTATAAGCGTTAGCTCAAATATTAGAAAAGTTTCTGAAAGAGCAGAAAATTTTAGTGAAAGTTCTCGACTCCCCGAATCGTAGTTTCAATATTTATAATTTTAATTTAACGTTGAAAATTAGCTTGTGCGTGGCAGTTTCAGCATGCACGCGCCACTCTAGTGAGCGCAGTTCTTAAATAATCTTTTTTTGCAATCAAATATCAAATAAAAAATTCCAAAACATTCTGGAGTCATCTAGACACTTCAAAGAATATGATTTTGCGGTAATAAAAGTTACATCACTATTATTCAAAAAGTTATTCAATTGTTAGTCAACATTTTTTTTACGGGTTTGTGTTGTCATAAAAGGCGGCATAAAAGTTTAAATAATTTAAAACGTGGTGCCTCCTCCTCGGGGTAGATGACCACGAGGACAGGTACCCGTTTATTATTTAATCGCGACACACGCTATTTTCTACGTAGCGTGTCCTTTATTGTGTCACGATTGTTTTAATTTTCAATACCGATTTACCCGAGTAGTCGAATTGGCTTACCCAGGATGAATAGAGAGAGTTTCTTGAGCAATGAATTAAGATAAACTTACTTGGTGATGCGGACTGATCCCCAGTCCGTGTAGTTAAGCGTCGGCGTCGTCTACCGGATTAACAGCGTAGAAAACTTAATCTAGACTTAACTCACTATTAGGCAGGTATGATTAAGTAAGTTACGATACGTTTATCAATTGATAATAAATAACTGTTTTTATTAAAATACTTTATATTTAACCAAAACACGCGTATTACGCGACAAGAACAACTGTATCTTACGTATTTTATAATTTTAAAGACAACACAAAAATAAATAATTTATTAGACAATTTCAGCAAAAGTAAATGGAAAGCACAACCGTATTGCGTGACGCGTCAACCAAGAGTGGCTTCCCTCCAAAAAATCCTCTGGTACTTTTATTTTATGGTTAACCAACCTCGGAGTGCCTAGGGAATTTCTAGGGCCCAATCGTGCTTTTGTAGCTGCAACAGTGGAGCGAAACCACACTCAGTCGCTCGAATAAAGATCGAAATGTCAACGTTGAATCGTCCCCCTCAGAGATAGCGCCACATAGGCTAAACTGGCCTCGTTTGAATGAACGAGCCACCCGCGTATGCCCCTGCAAGGTGGACTGCAGGGCACTGGACCAAAGTCTGTTCCAGTGGGTCGACTTAGGGTCTTCTGAGGTGGAGCATTGCGCCTCCAGGGAATTTCAGCAGGTTTCGCCCACCACCAGGTGATGGGGAACTGCGCAGGGCTCGCACGACTAGGGGTCGTACGAGCATTAATGCCTCTTGGTTGTCGCGACGTCGGTTAGTTAATAACTCTCGTTACCGGGTTTCAAGAAAGACCGAGGCTCTAATATCGCCTCGTCACATCCTCCCTCCCTTAACTAAACTACTTCGCGACAAACTCCCGGGACGCCTCGACGTTGGTAGTCCTCTTACTTCACTGCTCAATAATCACAACAATGAGGGAAAAACACAAGAGATAGACAACACAAGGAACAACTTGGTAAGACAACACACATGGACGAAAAACGATCCCTAACTGTTTGGCCTCTTCTCGGGTGAGGCTAGGTCCGGTATCGGACGTGCAGGGTTATAGGGAAAGGGAGAAGAAAAATCATGGTACGGTTAATTAACCCCTTTTTCATTGAAAAGAAAAGTGAACAATTATTTTAAAAAGACATGAATAATAGTAAGGATGATAAGTAGCAAAAAAATGATATAATAAATAAATGAAATAGGAAGTATGAATCGTGGCGTCCTCTTGGGCTCACTGGACCACGGGGCTCGTTACTGATCCAAATAACGCCGAACGCACGCTGGGCAGTTCCGGTTGAACTGGGTCAGCGGAGTAGCACAGGTACAAAAACCTCGAGCTTGCCTTGTGTATGCCTCGTGCGGCTACGGGCAAGTTGCTGTGGTGAAACCCGGGGCATTACAGGTCTCGCAAAAATCGCGCTGTCTGGGCTGAGGGCAGCGTCTCCATGAATGGCCCCGAATCCCGCAGTTCAAACAACCGGGGGCTGCTGGTGGGCGTGGCCGGTTCCGGTAGATTCGGCGTTGTTGCTCCAGCGTCAGGAGCGGAGTAGGAGCTGCTGGGGCTTGTGGTTGCTCGGGTAGTGGCAACTGGGCTGGTCCTTGCGCAGGTGGACTCGAAGGTGGCGACACTCGTGGCGGCGTCGGTGTTGGAGCTGGTGAGGGCGCTTTATTTGGCGCTGGCGGTGGTGACGTTGGGCTGCGAGGTCCTGGCCGTACGGGCTCGAGGGAGTGAACGATTCCTCGGCCCATCAGACCATCTCGGCGTGGCATGGAGTGGATTGACTGACCAGGCATGGCCATAGTCGCTGCTCGGAGCATGCTGGAATTTGAAAAAGGGGTTCTGGTAGCATTAATTCGTTTCGATCGCCTTACTAACTTTAGGTCGTTAATAAAGTGTTTACCGAGGGAAGAGCCGTCGTCGGATTGTAACTCGACTACTAGAGGGGAAAGCACGCGCTTTATGGTGGCCGGACCACGGAAACGAGGGGCTAATTTTGAGCTGTAGTAGTCGATTTTTTTACTCAATTGGCGGTTCGGAAAATACACGCGGTCTCCGACTTCAAATTGTCGCCACGCGGTTTCCCGATCTTTGTCATAATGTCTCGATTGTTTTTCGGTGGCCCGGGCCATGTGGCTTTCTACCAGGTGGCGCAGTTCGGCGAACTTCTTTGCTCGGTCGATTTGGTCGGGTATCGTATCGGGTCCGCTTTCAAGGCGACGGGTGCCATCGGTTAGTAGCTCCCTCCCATGGTTCAAGTACGCGGGGGAGACCCCCAGCGACGAGTGTACCGACGTGTTGTACGCGAATTGGAGTTCCCGGAGGTTCGTGTCCCAGTCTCGCTGGTCTGAACCTACAAACGCGGCTAGGAGGGTTTTTAAGTTTCGATTTACCCGCTCGACGGGATTCGCCTGCGGGTGGCAAATCGGCGTCGTGACTAGGGTTATTTTCCTGTCGGTTGTGAACGCTTTAACTTCTTTATTTATGAACTCAGTACCGTTGTCGCAAACGATAGCTTGTGGTGTACCCCAGCGAGTACAAACCGTGCGTAGGCAGTCAACTATTTTCGCTCCCGTGGCACTGGGCACTGCGAAGCTCTCGAGGTAGCGGGTGAACATGTCTTCGACGACGACGATGGCAGTTTTACCCGACTTTGACCGAGGAAAGGGCCCAACAGTGTCGATGGACAGAATTTCCCATGGACCGATCAGGGGTCGCTTTCCCATGGACCCAATAGCCTTTGACTGGTCGGACCACTAGTTGACATACCCGGCAAGAGCGTACGTAGTCTTTAATGTCGGCAAACATCCCCGGCCAGTAGTATGAAGTTGAAACTCGGTAGTAGGTTTTTTCTATACCTAAGTGGCCTGCGGAGACTTCGTCGTGGTGAGTTTTGATGATATCTAGGACCTGGTCTGTCCTAACCACTTGCTTCCACTAACTCTGGTCGCCCAAAGTGGCTTTGAGGGGGTCTGGCCTGCGGTAGTACAACACGTCATCAACTATTTTCCAATCCGGTAGTGACTCGGGATGTCTTTGAACCACTTCGAGTTTACGGTCATACCACGTGGAGGGCTCTACTTCGCAGAGTACGGTTGGTTCGGGGACGTCATCAGGGAGATGGTCTTCGTAGAGGCGGGAAAGTGCATCAGGGGCCTCGTTTTCAGTCCCTCTACGATGTACGATGGTGAGGTTCTGTGGCAATAATTCGGCTGCCCACCTAGCGACTCTGCCAGTCGCGTCTTTTAGCGTTCGCAGCCACTTGAGGGCGCTGTGGTCAGTCACCACCGTGTACGGTACCCCTTCAAGATAACACTTGAATTTTCGAGATGCCCATACCACCGCGAGGCACTCTTTCTCGGTCGTCGTGTAGTTAATCTCGGCTCCGCGCAAAGGTCTGCTATCTAGGGCGATCAGGTGTTCTTTCTCGGGTCCCTGTTGGGTCAGGACGGCCCCCAACCCGGAGTCAGAGGCATCGGTGTACAGTATGAAGGGCAACGTTGGGTCTGGCATGGACAGCACTGGGGTGTTGGTGAGTGCTCGTTTGAGGTCTTGGAACGCCATTTCTTCGGTCTCCGTCCATCTCCACGGAACCTTCACGCTGGTCAGCTTGTTCAGCGGACCTTGGACCTTCGCGACGTCTTTTAGGTGCCGGTGGTACCAATTTACGCAGCCGTTAAATCTGCGTAGTTCTTTCCGATTAGTTGGTCGGGGGAAATTTAATATCGGCGCAATTTTCTCGGGGTCTGGTCGAACTCCTTCTTCGTCGACGAGATATCCGAGGAAACGGACCCTGGTCTGTCCAAAGTGGCTCTTTTTCCGATTCACCAACAACTTAGCTTCCCGAAAGATCTCGAACACTAATTTCAACAACAGTAGGTGTTCGTCCAACGTTCTGGAGATGATGATCCAATCGTCGAGGTACGCGAATACTTTCTCGATGAGGTCTCCTCGATCGATATCGTTTAATTTTCGCAACAAGCGGCTACGAAGTGTGTCTGTCAGCCTCTGGAAGGTTGAGGGCGCCCCAGTTAAACCGTACGGCATACGAATGAACTCGAACAGGCCCATTCCTTCCACTGCGAAGGCAGTGAGTGGTTGACTCTTTGGGTCCATTTTGACCTGGTGGAATGCCTCTTTCAGATCGATGGTGGATATCAGTGTCGCTCGCCTTAGGGCGTCCAGAATCGCTGACATGAAGGGGATCGGGTAAGCCGGCTTCTCAGTTTTATCATTTACAGGTGTATAATCTACACAGAAACGCCAAGACCCGTCTTGCTTCTTGACCATGACCGGCTGGCAAGACCATGCGCTGTTGCTGCGTTGGATGTAGCCTTCCTCGAGCAAACGGTTGACCTCTTCGTGTAGTGCCTTCTGCACGACATGAGACCTTCTTCGGGGTTTCTCTCGGACAGGGACGTCGTCGAGAAGCTTTATTTCGTGGGACACTATGTCCGTCAGGCCTACGTCAGTTTGGTCCATGATCTTCCAGTGTCGGCAAAAATCCATTCCCAGGATGACGTCACAGCTCAGTGATGGGAAAATAGTGAACCATTGTGGGCCTTGCCCACCGTCGACATTGATGATGAAAGGGGCACCGGCTTTGGGGTACACGGTGTGGGCATCGGCTAGCCGCACACCGGCCTTGCACACCCAGTCAGGCTTGGGAGTTTTCGCGACGTGGTCTTTGACCTTCTCGAACGCCCGTGAGGACATGAAAGTCCTTTCGGCTCCCGTATCGATGATGCCGTTAAGGCAAATGCCCGCGATCGAGATCTGGACCGTTACTTTGGCCGTTTCCGGGGCTGGCTCAAAACCATTTGCTGCAACGTAGAATCTGGCCTCAGTTTGCCACGCTTGTTCGGACTGACTTGACGAACAGAGGTCCCCCGGCTCGCAAACGGAACTGCCTAGGAGTTGGACTTGTTCGTGTGCTGGGGTGAGAGTGTGATGCACCGAGGACACTTCCCCTTCCCCCCCATCACTCTCTTCATCCCAGTCATACTCGGAACCGAAATACTCTATCTCGTCTTCATACTCTTCCGGTTCGGGGTTCGACATCGCGAGTATTGGGACATTCTCAGGATACTCCGATTCGTTTTGATTTGGGTCGATCGAGTTGGCGTTCCGTTGCTCTCGATTTGATCTGACTCGTGGTGGGGGTTCGTTCAACGTTGTTTCGTGCTGGGCAGGTTTTCTCTGAAGGGGGCTGACGTCTTCTGCGTTGCCTGGGAACTCACTGATAGAGGGTGAGGTGGTATCATCGCTGTAGTTTGTTGTACTCGTCTTTATGCCGACCTGTCCCTGGGCGACGAGTTTGGTTCCCGGGAGGCTACGTAGTTTTTTGACGCGTTCCTACATTCTCTGGACACATGACCCCGTGCTCCACATCTATAGCAGACCACGTCTGGGTTTGTTGCTGCCCTCGGGGGTGGTTGTGATCGTTCGATGTTGGCTCGGTCATGTTGAGTATTTTTTTCTAGGTTTCTCGACCCTTTGACTGCCGCGACTTCCTGTTGCAGCTTGGCTATTTGTTCCTGAAGAAGTGCGATTTGTTCCGTGTTTGGGTCGCTGTTCCTTCGTTTGTTTTGGGTCTTCTCCCAGGTCTTCCTTTTCCCCATATTCGGGCTGTTCTTTTGGCTTTGGGCGATGTTGAGATTTTCGATTCCTACTGGGGGCACGTTTCTCGTCTCTTCGTGGATGGTCATTGAGTCTGGGGTTCCCACATGGTTTAGCCCTGTTCGATTCTTTTGGTTTTGTCGGGCTGACCGCGCGTCGTATCTCGCGTTAACTTCTTCCGCGTGGTTGATTTCGACCACTAGGTCCTCGAACGTTTGGATGAGGCCGAACTGCATTCTAAGGGAGGTTCGCTCGTGTAGGCCACTCTGGATTCTGTCAATTTGGGTGTATGTGGGAACCCTCGCTGTTAGTTGGCCGTATAATTTGCGCATATGGGCTGCGTAGGCTACTCCAGTTTCTGTGGGCAGCTGATTTCGGGCTGCGATTTCCGCGTGAATTTCCGGATCACCCCGTCTTCGACCAAACCATTTCTGGAAGGCCGTTTCGAAGTCTCGCCAACTTCTCCAATTAGCGTATTCTGCTTCGTAGAAATCCGCGGCTGCTTTCTCGAGTAGTTCAGGCAGTACACTGAGAGCCTCGCGTTCAGTCCAGTTAAGAGCTACAAGCTTCCGGTTTACTGAACGTAGGAAGTCTTGGGCGGTTAGGTCGCCCGATGGGAATTTTAGGTTCCAAGATCGGGCCATTTTAATGATGTTGGCGTAGTGGCCCTCTACTGATCGGTTGTTAATCGAGTTCGTGGGTAGCGTGTAGGTAGAATTGGCTGGTACCTCCCTGGGTGCCCATGCTCCTGGAGGCGTTTGGTTTATGTTCGGTACGCTAGGGAGCGTGGTGAGGAATGGGTTGCGTGAGGCGTTCGGATTTTGAGTTGGGTTCGGAGCGAATTGCACACGGGGGTTGGGGGTGTGGGGTGCCATCCCATCCTCCCTTAAGGTTTGGTCTTGGTTCTGAAGACGGTTTTGCTGGGCTCCCGGCCCGACCTGGAGGAGCGCCTCCATGATCACCCTCAGACTGTTCTGGCTCTCTAGGTGGTTGTTCTCCAGTCAGTTGTCCATCTGGCGGAAACGATCATTTAGTCCTCTGGTGTCTCTACGGAGCTCTCCCAACGCTGCGTCTGCGTTACGACGGTAGTTGTCGAATTCTTCCCACAAGAGTTCAACGCTGTGGTTCGTCGTCGTGGCGTTTGCTTCGTTCCTCCGCGGTGGGGTTTGTTGGGGTTCAGCATCGTCTGATGACTGAGTACTGGAGTTCGCGGCCGGGTTCAGTTCGATCGCGTTCCACCGAATCAATGGCGCGTGGGGGCGGGAAACGGGGGGTGCTGGGGGTGTCGTGAGGACATCTAGGGTCCGGCGTATGGCGGCACCGGCCTGAGAGTTGATGTGCCTCAGCTGGGTGGCTGGGGAAGCGTTGACGTGGACCTGTGCCGTTTCTGAGATCGTGACCGGCCTCCCGGACGCCGAGAAACCGGCGAAGTCTTCCGCGGTGTCGTTTTGGTTCGACATGATTACGGCAACGTGGGCGGTGCGCGCGTTAAGAAAAGAAAGTTTTCAAAACAAAAGAAAATTTTTGAAATTATTATTCGGAACAATTTTTCAAAGTAATTTTAAAAAAAAATTTTTCAAAATAAATTTTCAAAATATTTTTCGAAATAAATTTTCAAATTAATTTTCGAAATAATTTTTCAAAATAATTTTCGAAATAAATTTTCGAAATAATTTTTCAAAATAACTTCCAAAAAAAAAATTTTCAAAAAAAAATTTTCAAAATAAATTTTCAAAATATTTTTCGAAATAAATTTTCAAATTAACTTTCGAAATAAATTTTCGAAATAATTTTTCAAAATAATTTTCGAAATAAATTTTCAAAATAATTTTTCAAAATAAATTTTCGAATTAATTTCCAAAATAAATTTTCAAAATAATTATTCGAAATAATTTCCAAAATAAATTTTCAGAATAATTGTTCGAAATAATTTCCAAACTAAATTTTCGAAATAAACGCTCGAGAAAAAAAGAAATTTTTACAAAAAGGAAAAAAAATTTTTTATTGAAATACTTTTTCAAAATAATTTTCAAAAATATTTAGGCGCGTGAGGGGATAGGTTAACACGTAAAAATAATAAAAAAAAATTTTACTCAGTGTGGGGATCGAACCCACTCTTGCTAGGTCGGCTAGCAGTACCACGTTGCAACTAACAATTTGAATTTTCCCGCTCGGAGGGCGAGTTCGCGATTACCGACTGACCGTTAATGGTTGTGGCGGGTAACTCCCGACGGGTAATTAAAAAGGTATGAACACAAAATGAAACATATAGATACACATAGAGGGATACATAAACTACTGGGGAAGCCAACTAGACATTACCACGTGGTTAAGCAAAACAACTTCGTAACACGGCAACGACCAAACTCTTGTTTACTTTTAGGTTCTTAAGTTTGTTTATCATGACATCAATGATCTCATCATTGGTGATTCAGTTAATGACCACTTTCTAACTTTCTTGTTTACGTCATTATTTCTTTCCCCCAAAATTTCCAGAGGAAAAAAAAAGAATTTAGATACTTAACAAGATCGTTATTAAAATTTTCTTTTTATTCTACAAAAGCCAGGACATCTAAAGAAATGTCCCCACAAAGGATGCCATTAAAACGTGGTGCCTCCTCCTCGGGGTAGATGACCACGAGGACAGGTACCCGTTTATTATTTAATCGCGACACACGCTATTTTCTACGTAGCGTGTCCTTTATTGTGTCACGATTGTTTTAATTTTCAATACCGATTTACCCGAGTAGTCGAATTGGCTTACCCAGGACGAATAGAGAGAGTTTCTTGAGCAATGAATTAAGATAAACTTACTTGGTGATGCGGACTGATCCCCAGTCCGTGTAGTTAAGCGTCGGCGTCGTCTACCGGATCAACAGCGTAGAAAACTTAATCTAGACTTAACTCACTATTAGGCAGGTATGATTAAGTAAGTTACGATACGTTTATTAATTGATAATAAATAACTGTTTTTATTAAAATACTTTATATTTAACCAAAACACGCGTATTACGCGACAAGAACAACTGTATCTCACGTATTTTATAATTTTAAAGACAACACAAAAATAAATAATTTATTAGACAATTTCAGCAAAAGTAAATGGAAAGCACAACCGTATTGCGTGACGCGTCAACCAAGAGTGGCTTCCCTCCAAAAAATCCTCTGGTACTTTTATTTTATGGTTAACCAACCTCGGAGTGCCTAGGGAATTTCTAGGGCCCAATCGTGCTTTTGTAGCTGCAACAGTGGAGCGAAACCACACTCAGTCGCTCGAATAAAGATCGAAATGTCAACGTTGAATCGTCCCCCTCAGAGATGGCGCCACATAGGCTAAACTGGCCTCGTTTGAATGAACGAGCCACCCGCGTATGCCCTGCAAGGTGGACTGCAGGGCAATGGACCAAAGTCTGTTCCAGTGGGTCGACTTAGGGTCTTCTGAGGTGGAGCATTGCGCCTCCAGGGAATTTCAGCAGGTTTCGCCCACCACCAGGTGATGGGGAACTGCGCAGGGCTCGCACGACTAGGGGTCGTACGAGCATTAATGCCTCTTGGTTGTCGCGACGTCGGTTAGTTAATAACTCTCGTTACCGGGTTTCAAGAAAGACCGAGGCTCTAATATCGCCTCGTCACAAATTAATCTATAAATTTTTTGTTTCTTGGAGCCCTTTTTATAAACATACTCAACAAGATGGCAGTATGAAAGTTTATACAATATTTTGATTTTATTAATTATTAATTTTAGAACCACCAAAAAAATTAAAAATTAAAATAATGTATGTTAAATAATTTTTTTTTAATTTTAAGCTATTACTGATTTCATATTCTTGTTAGGCATTATATGATTACTTTACAAATTTTTTCTTGCCATTTATTTTATAAGTTTTTTATAAACAAGTAGATTAATTAAATATTTTTGAAAAATTTTGTTTCACCATATTGTTAGCGTAAAAACTAATCCTTGTCCCTAATACACTTTACGATTGTTTTTGTACAATTTTATTAAACTTCTGAGCTTTTAAAAACAATCCAAAAAAACTTCAGCGCAAAGTCATAGAAAATAAGCCATATTTAGAAATTTTTTTATTTTCAATTGAAAAAAAAAAAAATATACAGGAAAGTCGGCACAAAATGGGAATAGTGGGATTAAATACTGTCTTAGTTGAAGTTTTTTTTGAGACAAAATAATTGAGAATCGAAGGTTTCGGACTTCGAAAAAATGACGGTTTTTTTGAAAAAACTGAAATATTTCATATATCGTGACTTCCGAAAAATTTTTTGTATTTTGTTTTAAAAACCACATTAAAAAAAACAAATTTTGAAAAAAGAAAGTGCCGAAAGGTTAATTTGTTAGAAAGTTATAGCATAAAAAAAAAAAAAAGCGGTTTTTTCAAAAATCCGTAACTTTTTTGGGTTGGGTAAAAAAATCTGAAAAAATTCAGAAAAATGTCTTTGGTAGGATAAAAAATGATAACAAAGTTTCAGCGAAATCAAAGGGGGTCGGGTCAAAACCGCGGTGATTTGGCATGGAATGCCCCATATACAATATATATAAATATTATTAATAGTTATACTTATGGCTAACTGTTCACAAATTTTCGTTTTTGACTTTAAACATTAATAAATTGAAATGTGTCGAATATTTTGATGGTGAATTCGGTACACAGTTTCTATGATTCTTCCTCTACGAAATAAGAGTTATAAGATGACCTGATCCTGTAAACAGTTTTTATTTTAGAGACATTTATTTCCGCGGTCGCATCGTGAAACGCGATTATTTGTTAATAAAAAGTAGTCGCGTAGGGTTTTTCGAATGGTAACAAATTTTTTTTCCCGTTGAATTTGTAGTTTCAAATGACCTCACAAAATTTCAGAACGTTTTTGACCTCATGAACATAAAATGTTCGCACAGTAAAATTTTTTCTGTTACTAACAATACATTAATAATTTTTTAAAAAATCATCACGACAACGTTTTCAAAATAAATTTTTTTTTTTTTTCATCACGGTAAGTCAATAACAAAAAAAAAATCGTCTTGACGAGTTATACATGAATCGAATGAAAATTCCGATTCATTTATACATTGTCGGGTCGATTTTTTTATAAAAGTTTTTTTTCATTGATAATAATATTAATATTGGAATAAGTAGTTTAATAAATGAATGATAGAATAAAAAATTAATTTTAGTTGCATAATCGTTCTTGACACGATAAGTTATTTATCCATTTAACGAAATTCGCAACTTATTGATAAACACATTGTTGGATCGATTTCTTAAAAAATTTTTTAATTATTGCTCATACAAAAAAAGAAAAAAAAAATTTTGTGAATATGATGAGAACATGAGAAAGAAGTTGAAATTTATGACGACTACAAGTTTAGGGCGCTAGCATATGGCGTTTCATTATGGTAAAGCAGATACCTCTCTCCGTATAGAGAGCTTAAAAAAGAACAAAGGTGGAAGGAGTTTTTGGTCAAGCGTCTTGGACCGACTCGCTCCTCTCAGGAGTAACTTCATGAGTTCTTGCGCTCACTCGACTCGCGAGTCGAGTACTTCTAAGGAGTCGACGAAAAACTCCTGAGTGGAGCGAAATACCAAAAATGTCCTTCGCTCTTACTCGGAGCTCAACTAGATGGAGAAGTAGTGGGGATCGCTCGCGAGTGAGTTTAGGCTATTCAGTCACAGGAGTACTCGCTAGAGGAGTTTTTTGTAAAAAGAGCAAAACTCCTACTCCCTATCCCTGATTTAAAGTGAATTTTGGAAAACCGTAACTGATAAACTAATATCCTACACGAAATTAATCAGCCAGATACCTAGATCAGCGACGATTACTTATTGCCACGTCGGAAGATTTCTGCAATAAGATTACGGGCTATCGACGCCGTTTACGCGGACCAAGAAGTTGAAAATGAACTAAAGGCCCTGAGCTATGGTGCTCAGGCTTTTTATAAACTTTGCTTTGACAATTGATGGGGAATTTCTAATTATCGTCATTGGTGGAAGGTGACGACAGTTTATTACTTATTCGTTAAACTTATTGCAGTTATCCTCCCACTATTCTTTGCCGCATAAAACGGTGAAAAGTCTGACGCTGCGTTTTCGCGCGCTTTGCAAAGAGGAGCTCAGAAATAATTATTTTAAATAATTATTAAAATAAAAAAATTATTTGGACATAACAATCCCCCGGAAAGTAAGAGTGTTGCAAAACTCTCTTGCTTTCCTAAACATATGTCCCCTCTTTTGCAAAGCTCACGATAACGCTTACATTTTTTTTTTTTTTTTTAAATGTCTTACAGCTAAATATATGAAAATATTTAAAGTATAGAAGATTACATCTGAGTTTCCCAATATTTATGGTATATACGTTGTAACACGTATATATATGTTTGTTAGTACAAATTTATAAAGTTTTTTCCCTAAAATCTACGATTTCCATCACCAAAAATAATAATTATTTATAAATATAAGGATTAAATATTAGATTATGATCAATTAAAATTAGGGTTACATTTATTTATTTAATCTTTTCCCATGCATATGATGCATACCCATATACTTGTCTATATATATATATATATATATATATATATATATATATATATATATATATATATATATATATATATATATATATATATATATATATATATATATATATAGGTGACCTTGAGAAATATAAAGTTTGGTTAAATACTGAAATAAGCTGGAGAGAATAGTTCGCGATTAACTGCAAATCTGCATTGAGCCGACATCTAGCGATGTTTAATTGCGAGTTCGTTTTGCCGCGTCTGCACGGGCGAATTTGATCTCCGGCTACCGCCTTATCTCGGTACGCATTCCAATCGCCTCTCGGTGTGTTCAGTGCGAAACGAGCAGTTAGAGAAAAACAATCACTAATAAAAAACCAAATTCAAAAATGTACACCACCGAAGAGCAGTATAACGGATTTTCGACGTGGTTGCAGTGGGTCATCCATCGTGGTGGTTCGAGGGTAAGTGTGAATTTGTTTATTAGTAATTTATATGTATATATATATAGCGAAATAATAATTATTTCAACCTTTGTTGGTAGACGACCTTGACCTTGGGGGTGATGGTAGGGAGTTTGGTCGGGTACGTAAACCCGACCAACGCCCTCGAAAGTATCGATTGCGTGTGGTCGCTGGCTGCAGGACATCTTCCACCGGAGCTCGTAGAAGCCCGGTGGTTTTACGAGGTCGCCCTCCAGAGCTCTGAGCCCTTTGAGGTGGTGTTGGCCCCAAATCACGGGCAGATCGAGATTCTCTCGGTCTGCCTTATGGAGACGGCAGAAGGCCTCTTGAGGTAAGATTTTTTTCTTTTTTTTTCTTTTAATTACAGAAAACCTTCGAGTTTTTTTTTTCTAATCTTTCCCCCCCCCCCTTTTTTTTCAGAGATTGGACGCGAGTCTTGATGGAGCTGGAGTGATTCGTCCCTGGGCCCTCCTACAAGTCTTATAAAGATATATTATTTTTTTTTTGAAAAGAACTTAGATAAAGATAAATTTTTTTTTTTTTAAAGAAAAATGATAATTTTAATGAAAAAAATTTTGCAAAAAAAAATTTGGTTTCAGAATAATTTATTATTATTTTTTTTTTTCCCTTTTTTTTTTTAAATCTATTTTTACTAAGTAAGTTATTATTAATTTATTAAGTAAGTTATTATATAAGTTAGTTTAATTACTCTAGGTTTTAAGTTTCTTCTTAATTAGAGGTAAGTGAATTTAGTTTAAAAATCCTCTTTAGCTTTAGACGTAATTTTAAATTATTAATTTTTTTTATTCTGGCCGCGTGGGATGGAGAGAGCGCGCGATAGGTTTAATCGGGACGTGAGAGGGAGAGAGAGACCGTTGCGCGACCGTGAACGACAGCTGTCGCTAATCGGTCTCTTCTTTGCCCGCGTTCGCAACTCTCGCGACGGTGTGACATCAATGAGATGCTAAATATCGACCGCTGAATTGATCTTAGGTTTACCGGCAAGTGTCTCCATCTTACAGTCACTGAAAGGACTATCCTCTAAACCAGCTTATTTCGTGTATAAATCAATGGTATGATTTATATCATAAATAAATTGAATAATTGATGGCTTTTAAGGATAATGTTGAAGAATTCATCCTGAAAATTTAAGAATGAAGGTCACTTATATAAGTAGCATGCATGTGGAATGATTTTTAGAGATTATTCTCAATAAATTCCTTGATGTTTCAGTGGGATATTTATGGGAGTTTTTGAGAATTCTTTTCGTTACTTTTTCGTATATCGCTTGTTTTATTCGCGGTCAGTTTTTAATTTGTTCATTTAGCAAGGCCACGGTTATTATTATTATATGAATATGAATATGTTTGTTTTTTTTTTCTTTTATAGAGTAAGAAAAGATGATTTTTAAACATAGTGTTTTACATCGAGTTATTCTTAAAGCTAGTGGACGTTCGTTACAGTTAAGGCGTAAGTCGGTATTAAAACCCTTTTTCAATTTAAAAATAAGGAATTTGATAACTCTTTGTTTAAAAAATTTTTTTATTTATACGCTGAAATTCATAATTTCAGGATTTATCATTGAAAATGTGTTTTACTCGCCAACCTGTTGAGATTGTTGATCCAGAAATGGATCTTTTGCCGGTTTTACTGGATGAAATTTTGATTGAGGTGCGAGTTCGTTGGTATCTAGATTCGGATCCAATCTTTTTGTTCGTTTCTCATCAGTATGAGGTTGATTGGATCCATTCGATAGCACCACCCCTGCCCCCGATAAGAGCGGATGGTCGCGCTCTTACCTTACTAGAGGTATTTTTATATACTCATATATATTATATAAATAGGAATTCTTTAAAAATGTTATTTTTGATCATTTTAGTATGTCGTGACCAATTTACATTGGTATTTTACGGACGATGCTCTCATTGGTAACAGCTATTTAATGGAAGTTTTGAGACATATCCGTCACATTCGAGGATGCAGAAATAATTTGCGTTTGTTAAATTCTACTTTGAAAGATTCTACTATCGCCTGGCTTTTCAAAAGGCGTTAATGTTTGAATTTTGACAGAATAAATTGCGAATGAATTAAAAAATGTATAGCGTTTTATTTCTATAGTCTTTAAGAATCATTCTCATTATTTTATTCTTAAGTTTAGTTTGTGTGACTTCAACAACCGTTCTCACAGCTAGCGCGTCTTGTTACCGCTGACGGTGTGTTTATGCGTTAAGTCGGGCATTCAGTCATCTGATTTGAAAATAGTACAATGTACAAGTCTTTTGGTCGTAAGTATAACCTTGGGGATCCTATTCATTATTTTATAAGATCCTATTCCGAATTTATTTATATTTGGAGAATTTTTGCAATTTGGGCCCCCCACATTCATACTTGTGAGTGTTATAATACTTGTGGTGTGCGTAATAATTTGCTACATGTAAGTATTGAAGTGAAAAGTCTAGTTGGTCATGATTTTAGTGTTATTTAAAATGTCGGTTTGTTTGTCTAGTATTATTTGAGTCGGGGTTCTTTGCCGGACTGCCCATCCCGTCTAGAGCGCGAGCTTTTTCTGGCATGGAGTAAGCATCTTTGGAGGGAAAAGGACGAGGATTTGGATCATTGGAGGGAGCATTGGAAATCTATTTCCTGGCTCTTTAGGGAGGATGGAGAAGATGAGCCGGAAGAAGAGGAATTCGAGATGGAAGAAGAAAATGGGGCAATTCGGTTATCTGCAGCGTTCGCTGGGTAACCAAAGTGATGTTACTACTTGCAAGTCAAGTTAGCTGTCTGTTTCTCGTTTTTTTTAATAAAGAGAAAATGAGCCTAAAGATCGTGTGTTCCTTCTTTTTATCCCGAATATTCGCCCATTCTTTTCAAACAAAAGTATACAACTTGGATAAAGTTATATGCAAGTGTATAAGTAGCGAAAACTGGTTTTCCTTTCTATTTAAAATTTTTGGGGTTTTATCTTTGTTATTACGGCGCAATTTTTCAATTCGCCAGGTAAGTATTTTCAATTTATTTATTTATTTTTTTTTTTTTTTTTTTTTTTTTTTTTTTTTTTTAGGAAGGAGATTGAGGGAAAAATTCGTCATCGCACCGTAGAAAACAATATTCATATGAAAAGCATAAGCTGCTCTCCATATGCCTATTGTTCTCCGTGTGCCGGGCTCTTCCCCCAAGGATGTATTTACTCAAATGATGTTTTTTGAGCAAATGACTGTATCCTTGGGGGCCATACCGGCTAAAAACCTCAAACCCTCCCTTCTTCAGACCTAGCACTGCGGGACCGCGTGAGCATTACTTCGCAGTGCTAGTCTTCCTCTTCTTGTCGCCGTCGCTGACTCTTCTCATTCCATACGCTACTCAATCTCTTCCTTCTTCTTTTCCAACAACACTTCTCGGACGTAGGTTGTCATGGTCTTAAAATTGTCTGCCGTCGCCAACATCCAAGGTATCACCAGGTCAGCGGCATTTGGCACTTCCTTCTCCTCCTGAAAGCGCAGCCGTATTTCAGACCAACGCTGACAGGAAAAGAAAGTGTGCTCGGCAGAGTCGACAACTTGCGGACAGTACTGGCAATAAGGATCGGTTCGGATCCCCATGCGATACAAGTACTCATTAAACTGGCCGTGACCGGACAGAAATTGGGAAAAGTAGTAATCCACCTCTCCTTCTTTCCGTGAAATCCAGTCACGGACTCGTTTAATGAGCCTGAATGTCCAACGTCCCGTTTCCGCAGATTCCCATCGCTCTTGCCAGAGTCTCAGGGTCTCCTCGCGTTCTCGAGCCTTAACTCTTTCCAACGGTTCTTCCCCAGCCCGACGGGCATCCCAGATGCGTCTCCTCTCGAACCCTAAAAGGTCGATTGGAATCACACCTGCGATGACCATCACGGCTGCTTCCGAAACCGTTCGGTAAGCGCAAGCTATCCTCAGTGCGCCCCTCCGTTGGACAGATGCCAGTCGTCGACGATAGCATTCTACTTTAAGTGACTCACACCAGATTTCTGCTCCGTAAAGCATTATCGAGTTTGAGACACTTATGAGAGCCCGTCTACGGCTGCTCCTCGGTCCTCCGACGTTCGGCATCAACCGAGAAAGTTTTGCCACCAACGTTGCCGCTTTGTTAGCCGCACTGACAATCTGATCGCGAAACGTAAGTTTCGTATCGATCGTCACCCCGAGGTATTTCAGAGAACTTCCGCTCTCGACGTGTTGATCCACGACGAGAGCACGGAAAGGACTCGGAAACCACCTCTGGGCTGTGAGTACTACAACCTCAGTTTTTGCCTTAGCTAATGCCATACCATGGTCATTTAGCCAAGCGTCCACTTTGGTCGCGACCAGGCTTGCTAATCTTTGCGCACTCTTGTAAGAGCGCGCAAGGATTAGTGCTGCCACATCGTCAGCAAACCCCTCCAGTATCACCTCACTCGGTAGGTCTAGACGTAGAAGTGCGTCGTAAAGGATGATCCAGAGTTCCGGTCCTAAGACAGAACCCTGAGCCGCTCCTCCACTCAGCTTCTTCATCATCTCGCCAAAAGTAGTCTCATAGATCAAAAAACGATCACGTAAGTAATCGTCAATGATCCGAATGAGATACTCGGACAGACCTAATTTCCGAAGCGCTTCCATTATATCCGGCCATCGTGCCGAATTAAATGCATTTTTGACATCAAAAGTCATCATTATGCATACTGCACGGGATCGATGATTTCCCGTCCAAGCTCTTTTAGCAAATGAAAGCGCTTCCGAAATAGCACCGATTGTGCTGCGACCCAACCGAAAACCATGTTGGTTTTCCGCTAGACCACCGGCATCTGCAACTTCAATTCTCAGTCGATTGCGAATTAACGATTCGAGAATTTTTCCAGCTACGTCCAGCATGCAAAGTGGCCTGTAGGACGAAGGAGTATAAGGCGGACCTTTTCCTTTGTCTAACAGGACTAACCTTTGCAGCTTCCATCGTGCGGGAAAAACTCCAACCGAAATGCAGGAGTTGTAAGCACTCAAAAGCAGTTGTTCGTGCTGAGGGAGGAGGGCCTTATAAACCTCAACGGGGATACCGTCGGGGCCCGGGGCCTTTCCTCCTTTGAGATTTTTTACAACTACCCGCAGTTCAGCTGCTGAGAAAGGTGGACAGTCGTCATCGGGTAAAGTCCAAACTGAACTGTCTCGATCTTCACGCTCCGGAAACAGGACATTGACTATTTCCTGCATCGCATCGGGTTCCATAGGTGATACTGGACTGCGACCTAGGAATTTTCGAGTAACAATCTGGTAGCCAAGGCCCCATAGATCATTATCGACTTCTTCGCAGACCGCCTTCCAGCATCTCCCTTTGCTTTCCTTAATTGCCACAACCAGTCGCTTCTTCGCCGCTTTGTACTCTTCGTTCTTCTGCTGCCCAGTATCACGCTTTCGCGTCCTGAGTGCTTGTCTCCGAAGACGCAAACACTCAGCCCTGAGCAGCGCGATCTCATCAGTCCACCAGTAAGCTGGCTTTCTGCGTGAGCTCGCGGAACGTCGAGGCATCGCAGCGTCGCAGCCTAAGACGATAGCCTTCATCGTACGGTCAACAATCATCTCAACATCTTCGCGCGTCTCAGCAGACATAGGAGAGAAGGCCTCAACGCTGTCTGAGACTGCTTTCTGTAAAGCACCCTCATCCAGCTTCGAAACCCTCCAACCTACCCGCTTCATTGATCGCTGGGACACAATTGCAGGGTTTCCCCGTAGATCATGTACCGTATACGAGATGTATTGATGATCGCTAGCCGTAAACTCCTCCAAAACAGCCCAGTCTGAGATCACCGCAGCTATCTGCTGAGTAGCAAACGTGAGGTCAATTATTGACCCACGTGTGCCCACCCTGCGGAAAGTTGCAGTGTTTCCCTTATTCACAATGACAAGATCGAGACCTGCCATCATGTCCAAGAGCTCAGTACCGCGCGTGTCGGTCCATTCCATCCCCCAATCGATGGATTTCGCATTGAAATCACCACCTATCACGATTTCTCCCTCAAGATTGTGAACGACTCTTTCGAGTTCATTCACCCTCTTTCGGAAGTCAGCGATAGGCTCGTTGGGAGTAAAATAGCACGACACGAAGGTGATCGCAGGCGTAACTACCCATACAATACCATCCCTGGATCCACTGTCCTTTACGGAAACAGACCCTAGGTCCGGGATCCAAATTACCGCTGTCCCCGAAGGGTCACAGAGCCAATTTGGTCCGGACGCTGAATGGTATTGCTCTGAAACCAGAACAATATCCATTCTGCAGTCTTGTCTCCGCGCCAGAAGTAGATCCAGTGATGTCCTGCACCGTTGTAGATTCGCCTGCAGCACCTTAGCCATTTTTATAAGAAGTGCAACGCCTCGAACCGATTGTGTGATCCACAGATCGCCCGTCTCCTACTGCCGCACAGAGGTGGCAGCGTGGTGGATTAGGACAGGCCTTGGCCTGGTGGTCCGCCTGGCCGCAACGCCAGCAAAGACTCGATCGATCAACCTCCACCTTACATGATGCGGCCGAATGACCAAGACCATGGCAGCGGAAGCATCGATCGAGCCGTTCCCAGCGGCGGATACGGCAGACCAACCAGCCCACTTTGACCTTTCCCAAGGCCTCTAAGGCAGTGGCGACCGCGCATCTTGCCTCAATGAAGGCACGGACAGCTCCCCATTTATTGGGTTTAGTTATATTAACTTTGAGCTCGTCCGCACCTTCACCGATGCTCCGACGCAAGGCCGCCCTTACCTCATCAACTGTTGTCGCAGCGTCCAACGCGTCAATAACCACCGTAGTGATAGGGACGAGATGGCGCACCGCGACAACTCCACCAGCCGCCTCGGTAATCTTCTTATCGAGAGCGGAGCGATCTTTAACAGATCCCTCGAACTCAATAAGAAGACCGCCTTTCCTGGCTGTCCTTATTGATCTAACACTTGTGGTTAGATCCTCCGGAGAGAGTTTCGATCGCAATGCTTTCAAAACTTCCCCAGACGATCTCGACTCACCTGGTGTGATCAAAACGGCCTCCGCCCGTTGTCGCCTCTTCTGCTGCTTGGCCTCCTTGGATGCTGTGGTCCGTTCCGTCGTTGGTCCATTTGCTGTCCCATCCTGTCCCGGTCCTCTTGATCCACTGATTCCAGCCGCTGCCTTCTTTTCCTTTTTTCTCCGTTTCTTCTTTTTCCGCTTCCCTTCCACTAAGACGAATGGAGCTTCATCGGACTTCTGCTCTCCGCTCTCCTTGTCCTTCTTCTTCTTCTTTTCCCGCTCTCCCTCCTCGGGCGACGACAAGGGACGCTTCCCTTTCGGGGCCTCTTTGTCGCAGGGTGTGTTGCCTCCGGTTACTACCTCGGAATAGGAATGAATGAACTCCTCAGGTCCTTTTGGTGGGCTGAAGTGTTCTTTCCCATTCTTTTTAGGTATCTCGCTGTTCTTCTTAGGAGTTCCAGCTTGGACCGCCTTCTTCCGAAGTGTTTCGGAGTGTTTCAAATCCTCCGCAAGGCGCTCCCGCTCCTTCGCTTCGACATCTGCAAGCTTCCTCTGAGCATCTTTCCACGTTTTGCGGTGGGTAAGCAACTGCGTTAGTATTAACGCAGCTTCTTTCACACCAGCAGTAACTTCCGATGCCACAGTCCTCTTCTTCGTTATTGTCCGCAGGGTCTCTTTAAGGACCTCACGGAGTTCCTCCAGTCCTGAGTCTTCCTGGGAAATCGCTCCGTCTCGTAGAGTGAGATACTCTATCCCGCAGCTCCCATTAGTCGTCCCTAGGACTTCACTTGGCGTATCGACGATACGTTTCCCCTTGGCCAAGTGGTCCACCAAGGGCGTCGAGCAGTCGCTGGATGTTGACCGCGCAGGTGCTGCTAACCCACCTGCGGTAGCCGTGGCTGAGGTATCCCTCCTCTGCTCCGTAAACGAATCTTTACTAATCTGCTTATTCATCATAGAAAATATTCCTCCTTTAACCATCACGCTCGTCTCTCTTTTTTTTTTTTTTTTGAAGGAGTTTAGCTTCTCCTTACACCACGTTTGGTCCGCGGGGGCTATTTTATTTCACCCCTATCCGCCAGTCTGAAGACTGGTGAGGACATTCCCCTATCCGCCACCCGGGGACGCGCTCGGTAGGAGTTGGGTTTCTCCCCCGAGATTTTCAATTTATTACGGAACATATGACTAGTCTGAGGTGAGTAACATTTTGGAGTTGGTTTTTGAAAGAAAGATTTCTATTTATTTACTGCTTCCATTTTCTTTGTTATAGGTGGTGAAAAGGAGTTTTTTAAGGAGTTTCCATGGGGTTTAAATTTTTATAAGAAGAATTTGGCAGAGAAATGACGTCCTGTAAGAAAATTTGTCAAGGCCGTGATAATATTTGTCAGCGGCTGTCATCTACGTTCGGATTCGCGCATGCGCTGAGAAAGGTAAACGTTTAAGTAATTTGCTTTAGTTTGAAAATTAATTTTGCGGTTTTTAACAGGAATTTACCAATTATCCTGTTTTCTCGAATGTTCAGGTGATTTTAAATTTCTTTAATAGTTTAAATGTAAAAATCTATTATTAAATTTTCTTTTTTTTTCCAAAATTTATCTAGTAAACTTAAGTCTAGTAATATTTTTCTTAATTAATTTTTCTGTTTCTCTTTTTTTAAAATAAAGTGGTGGTAAAATAGGAATCCTCTTCAAAGATAACCATAGATATGGTTAAATGAACACAAAAATTTGTAAATGTTTTCAAAATGGCCCCTAAAATTACTTCGGGGTCAGTTTCTAAATAATTAGAAGAGGATTGCTATTTTTACCACGCAAATTTAGTTCGATTATACATTATTCTTATCTTGTTTAGGTTGATTATATTGATGCGTTGAAATCGGAGAGACGGAGACCTCTGGATGTACGAGTTGGAGTTGTTCCTCTATTTGCAGAGAAGATGACACGAGTTGGAATTTGCGGAGGTTCCTGAAGTTCGATGACCTCTGGTTGGTCCTTAATTTGGACGAGCTTAGGCTTGGAGTCAGAGGTACGTTTGGTTTCTATTATTGTCTTATGTAGTACCTCGCCTGGCTGCTTATTTTTCTTATAAGTGAAGCAGCGCCTCTTGCCTGAGCAGATACAACATTTGAGGAAAACTGGAACGACGAGAATGACACACAAGATGACGAGGATGGACATATTTCCCGCCGTCATCGTTCGTTGTATCTCGTCCTCCTGATGATGCAGCGCTATTTCAGACATCCTGTTTTCTGTTTCTTCCAATCCTGCTCCCCAGGGTTGGAATTTATCGATTGTGTTTAACGGGTCGATGTTCTTTTTGAAAAGAAACCCTGAGACTTTGGGCTCAGCTGTTAAATTTGTTGACAGTGTTCCCAAGGTTGAATTTAACTTTGGCAGCGTGATATTCAGCTGGGTGATTTCTTCATCTATACTTTTGATTCAGTACACTAATGCAAAAAATTAAAGGAGCAGAAAAATTTTATAAATTTTTTAGTGATTTTTGGAAGGCTGTAACTTGGTGAAAAATGATCGTATCGAGATTTTTAAAAAAGCATTTTACAGCTTGAAATCTCTAGTTTTGGTGCATTTTTTTCAAAATTTTTTAAAAACTCCGGTTATTGCGCAAACATGAGAAATACCGCAAGACAAAAAATTTATAATTTTTTTTTTTTTTCCGAAGAGCCCACGGACCGCGAAAAAATTCTTTCAACTAAACGAATGCATACATCGTTTAGCAAATTTATTCAGCTTCAATTTGGTTTTTTTGTTAACCTCGTAGGACGATTTATCGCAGAGATATCAACCTTCAAACATAAAATGATCCTTTTGGCTTTGATCATCGATATTTCAGGTACCAATGATCGCACAGAAAGTTGAAGGGCGGCGGTGAAAACTTGAATGAATTCCTGTCATCATTTTTTAAAAGAAAAATTTTTTTTTATTTTTAACATCCATCAGAAGTAAGTACAAAAAAATGGTTTTTTTCGGTTTTTTAGTAAATCAACCGCTACTCTGCAAATATCGATATAAAAAAAATTATGTTGCCAGGGACTTTTTTAGCTTAATGTACCCCTAAGACCCCTTAGGGGTCTCAAGAAAAAATTTAGAACACAAAAGCGAGTTTCAATTTTTTTTTTTTCGTCGATTTTTTTTGACATTTTTTGGAAATTTTTTATTTTTTTTGTCATTTCCTTGCATTTGCTGAGTTACCAACGCAAAAATTTGAGAAAAGTCGAAAAAAAAATTTTTTTCATTTTGATTATGATTGCACCATTAAAGGAACAAAACTTGCTCCTTTAATTGTTTAGCTAAACTTTGATTGATGATTCCCAAAAAACGGTTCGATAGATCAATTTAAAAATTTACAGGGGTCTTGGGGGTACATTAAGCTAAAAAAGTCCCTGGCAACATAATTTTTTTTATATCGATATTTGCAGAGTAGCGGTTGATTTACTGAAAAACCGAAAAAAACCATTTTTTTGTACTTACTTCTGATGGATGTTAAAAATAAAAAAAAATTTTTCTTTTAAAAAATGATGACAGGAATTCATTCAAGTTTTCACCGCCGCCCTTCAACTTTCTGTGCGATCATTGGTACCTGAAATATCGATGATCAAAGCCAAAAGGATCATTTTATGTTTGAAGGTTGATATCTCTGCGATAAATCGTCCTACGAGGTTAACAAAAAAACCAAATTGAAGCTGAATAAATTTGCTAAACGATGTATGCATTCGTTTAGTTGAAAGAATTTTTTCGCGGTCCGTGGGCTCTTCGGAAAAAAAAAAAAAATTATAAATTTTTTGTCTTGCGGTATTTCTCATGTTTGCGCAATAACCGGAGTTTTTAAAAAATTTTGAAAAAAATGCACCAAAACTAGAGATTTCAAGCTGTAAAATGCTTTTTTAAAAATCTCGATACGATCATTTTTCACCAAGTTACAGCCTTCCAAAAATCACTAAAAAATTTATAAAATTTTTCTGCTCCTTTAATTTTTTACATTAGTGTATTTTCCGTTTTTTGTTTCGCATCTGCCCCGGATATGGATCATTCCTGTTCCATTGATGTAGAAGTCTTTTTCGACTAGGTCCAGGCATTTGAGACTTAATTTTTTCTCTTTGCAGGTCAAATAAGCCCAAGAGTTTGGTTGATTGAGCTTTATCCACGTAGTTTTGCAATCGGGGATAATGCGGATGTTGCAAGTTCTCGAAATGTCTTCTGTCGATTTCAAGAGCAGCTTTATTTCGCAGTCGACTTCTTCAGGATCTTCTGTAGATTGGAATGGGATATCGGGACGACACGATAGATCTTCTCCAATGGTTCTGCGTTTATTTATATATTCAGAGTCTGCCAGGAAAAATCTTCGCAGGCCTGGATCTGTAACCAAGAACCTTTTGGATGGTAAAATGGTCAAAGTTTGAATTTTTCCGTTCACGTTTTCTGGTTTCGGCAACGGTCTCATTTTATACGATAGTAGCGGAATCTAGTGGAACAGAGGCAAGGTTACTATAATGAGCAAATAACCTTTTGCCCTCGCTATCTTTACTGTCGATACTGCTGACAAGGTTGAGATGTCCATCCTGTCAATCGGCTGAGGTGGATTTAAATCAGGATGTTTCCGCATGATGTCGACCGTTGCTTTGTAAAGTTGTTTTGGCGATATCGCTTGAGGAGAGAGTCTGCCGGCTTTTGCTTTTTCGATGATGGTTTCGGCCTCTCTCAGGACTCGTAGGTGGTGGTTGGCGATCTCCAAGCGCTCATCCCCCAGCATGAGGACTTTCGTGTCATAGACGACTTTTTCTAAGGAGTTTAGCGATGCGTTTATGAATGCGTGAGTGACGTCCGCAAGTTTGTTCAGATTGGACTGCATCTGAGCCTCACTCTGAAGGATGGTATTAATCTCACTCTTGACGATGTGAGTGGCGGTCTGTACCAGGTGCACCATTTCGGCATTATCTTGATATAACTTGTTAATTTCCTTATTAATGTGTTCTTTGTCTTCATAATCCATGGTCCCAAACAATTCTCGAGAAATTGTGCCTATGAAACTGAACCATGGAGCGCTCTGGTTACGGTCAAGTGGCGGCGTTTGGAAATTTGTTTCGTCGAGGAGTTGGTCTAAACGATGTCTGACCTGGTATATTCCGACCTGTACCTCATTTATCATGTCGATTTTCAGATAGTGCATGCAGGACCCGACGTCGATGATCTTGGCACAACCAAGCATGGTTGAATGTATATGTTCCAACTCAAAGGGGTACAGGTCTACCAACCCCTTGACGTTAATGGAAGAAATGATGCACTAATTTTCTTCAACCAAGTGGATCTTCTGAAATGGGTCATACAATAACCCTGGGTTGTCCGCCAATGGTTGGATGGTCATGACGTCCTTGGATCGGCTGCTTTCTATGATGATGACCAAGAATATCAACAATGGCTTCATGGTGGTAAATTATTTCCTTGGATCTGAAACAGAGAACTTTATAAAGGTTTAGCCTTTTGATCGACAGCAAGTTTAGCCTTATTAGGGTTGACCAATTTTTGGTTCCCTTTGTCATTCAGGTAAATAAGACTCCCAAATTCGTTAATTTCGACAATTTCATAAGGCCCGGTGTAATAAACATCGAGTTTATTCTTCCTTGGCTCTTTTAAAACATAAATGAAATCACCAACCTTAAAAGTTCTGGCATGTATGTGCCGATTATAACGAATTTTGGAATCCTGTGTCGCCTTATTAAGACAATCAGGCGCGATTTCTCTAACTTCTGAC
This sequence comes from Microplitis mediator, assembly GCF_029852145.1. Classification (NCBI taxonomy): domain Eukaryota; kingdom Metazoa; phylum Arthropoda; class Insecta; order Hymenoptera; family Braconidae; genus Microplitis; species Microplitis mediator. Next base: position 7,477,224 of record NC_079974.1, on the reverse strand, counting down.
AGTCTTCCCATAAGGTCAGCGAGATAATCAGAATAAGTTTCGATCCTGGAATAATCAGGGAATTGGGTTGGCAACCGAGCTCTTCGACCAAACATCAACTCAAATGGAGTGAATTTGGTAGAAGTATGCACATTGGTATTGTAACTCAACGCAGCAAGACCCACATATCGATCCCAGTTCGGATACTTATCTGAAATTACTCGCAAAAAGTCTATTAATGGTTGAGGGCTCCGTTCTAAGGACCCATTCGACTGGGGGTAGTAACCCGAAGTCGTTAGTCTTTGTATTTTTAAAGCTTTTGCGAGCTGTTGAATTATTTTCGAAGTGAATGACGTACCTTTGTCTGAGAGGATAACTCTCGGACACCCGTAATAACACATGTATCGATCGACAAGGGCTTCAACCACTGTTGTCGATCGAATATCGGGTATTGGGATCGCGGTTACAGCTTTCGAAAAATTATCCTGAATCGTCAGGATATGGACATTTCCACTTCTGGTCATAGGAAGTGGTTCAACGGTATCGATGGAAATTTTCTCGAAGGGCTCGAAGGGAGTGTCGGTTATCATCATTGGTTGTTTAGTTTTTATTCGCGTGAGTTTGTTGTTCTGGCAAATTTCGCATTTCTGGATAAATCTGTAGATCTTTTCCTTCATGCCGGGCTAGTAGGATCTCTCGCGGATTCGCCAATAAGTTTTCACGATACCTTTGTGGCCTGCTATAGGGCTACAGTGGTTTTCTTCGATGACTTTATCGCGTAATTCTTCGGCAGGAACTTCTATATTTCCTTCGCAAAGAGTTACCTCGATTGGACAATCGCCCAATTCTTGTACGAGATAAGGCTTTATGTTCAAATCGTCGAAGTCATCCCCCTGTTTCGCTATGCGGAACGTATAAATCTCATGTTTGAACAAGGACGCTCTCAAGTTTCGCAGTCCTTCGGTTAGATTTGTCAAGTCGATTTTTTCAAAATGATTTTTCTTGACGAAATCGGTAAAGATGGAGCATTGACCCAATTTTGTGACAAGTACGTCACCCAATTTTGGTCTAGCCGCTATCAGGTCTTCTCGATTGATGAAAATGAGATCTCTCAACAGCCTTGAAACTGGTTTCATCATTTCACAATCCAGAGACAGGAAATGCACCATGTGATCTCTCACATACGTGATTCCATCTCGACTGTCTTTGAATTTAATTGGATTTTTAGGCAGTTTCTGAGGTCTGTCAGATTCGGAACCAGATGAAGAGAAAACTTCAGGCGGTGAGTAGTTTTGACCACTCAAATCTTCGGCTATGTCCGAAGATGGAGGGTCGAAGACGCACCATGGAGCTTGATTCGGAAATTTAGGTGGCAAATCGTCATTCACAGCCGGCTCATCCCCCAGTTGTTCGTCAACAATTTCTGGATGTGTCACATGGCGAGGATCAGATTCGCTTGCCTGCTCATTTCCGTCGTCTGGTTCTTGGTGTACCTCTACTTGAATCAGCGTGGCTTCGTCATATTGTGTGGTCTCTGATTTGTCTGATTGAGAAGAGCTCTCTACCCTTCTCGTCCGATCATTTGTAGAATTTTTATTTAATGATTTGGGGTGCTGGCTTTCGCTCAGTAACGTTTTTTCATTATCGTTAGTTTTTGGAGAAACTTCCCCCATTCGCTTGGGAGTTTCCGGATGTGCTATACTGGAAGATGCAGCTGGGAGATCTTCAGTGTTTAAGGTTTGACAAGTAGAAGGTCTTGCTATGATGGTAGAATTTCGATTATCTGCTTCTACTTCGTCATTCCAATAGAAAGTTTTGGAATGGTCATTGTATTCTAGTCCTTTGTAATTTTTCTGTGCAGTTTTCAGAACCGCGTGCTTCTACATGGGCGTGGATGGACTTTTACCTGCAGTGAAATATTTTTCACGAATTTCACCGGCGCTCGGCGCTTGTGGAGTTGCTGGAGTTATTTCAACTCGAACTTCTCCCGGGAAAAAATGATCAGCCTGAAATTAGACCTGATCATGCCTGTTCATGTATGATCAGGCCTGAAATTAGACATGATCAGGCCTGATCATACCTGTCCATGCCTGTTCATGTCTGAGGCGTTAAGTACACTCAGGCCTGTTCATGGCTGTTCATGTCTGTTCATGCCTGACCATACCTGTCCATGCCTGTCCATGTCTGTTCATGCATGTTCATGTCTGTTCATGTCTGAAGTGTTAAATATGCTCAGGCCTGATCATACATGTTCATGCCTGTTCATGTCTGAAGCATTATATACGTTCAGGCCTAATCATGTCTGTTCATGCATGTCTAGGCCTGACCATGTCTATTCATGTCTGAAGTGTTAAATGCGCTCAGGCCTGATCATACCTGTCCATGCCTGTTCATGTCTGTTCATATCTGAAGTGTTAAATATGCCCAGGCCTGTCCATATCTGTTCATGCCTGACCATGCCTGTTCATGTCTGATCAGGCCTGATCATGTATGTTCACATCTGAAGCGGTAAATGCGCTCATGCCTGTTCATGTCTATCCATGCCTGCTCAGGCCTGATCATGTATATTAATGTCTGAAGCGTTAAATACGCTCAGACGTGTTCATGTCTAGAAAAGTTTATTAAATTCACTCTATGGTAGGTTTTTAAATAAAATAATTTTATTCAATGAATAATTAAATATACCGTTTATTGATAATTTACAAACTTATCGATCGAAATTAATGTACATTCCCTATGAACATTCAACAATTTTTTCTCAGCATATTTGGTCGTTTACATAGATGATTTTCCACTACAATTAGATGAAACATACTCTCTATCTGATTACAATCAATTAATAATGACGAATTATTTTTGGTAAAAGGAATAATATGTTGAACTTGCACCTGTTTTTTTGAATGAACAAAATACTTAGTATTGTCTATGATATATTCATCAACTATAAAATATATTAATCCATCTTCAGTTCGAAAGAAAAGTTTTATCGAACCATAGGCTGTAACACTATTTTTCAAGTTTATTTGTACGGTATGGCTATTAGTTTTGATCGTCTTATAAATTTCAGAAGTATACTTTTCATTAAAGATTTCCGCTTGTGCGTAAACTTTAAAATTTTCCATTTCAAAGTCATGATTTCTTATCAATCGATTATCATTAGCCGTAAGTTTTACATCATTTATATTTTTACCAATTACTCGATGATTTATTATGTCAACTGAAGACTTAGAGCTTGTTTCAATAATTTAACTTTTGAGAAATCGTAATGCTTGAACTTCTTTCAAATGATTGGTTATTTCTTGTCCAAGATGTTTTGTGCCATGAACGCAGTTAGTGATGTATCCATTAAAACTTTCGAAGGAAAAAGTTGCTGTGCCCCATAAAGGTCCCCAGCGTTTAACACACAAAACAAGATGTGAAAGCTGGTGGACATTATATGTTAATTCTCGATCTGTATATAAAGTCTCAACTTCTTCTATGAATAATGAAAATAAATATTGTGCTTCATTAAGGTCTTCTGCTGTTATGGTTTTTTGAAGTAAAATAAAAAGACCTTTAACTAAGAGCATCCAATGGTCGATATATTGAACAGGTAATCTATTAAATAGTGCAGGCAGAGAATAAAACAGAGCCCAATTATAAAATTCAGAAGCTTTATTTAAAATTTAATATAAAATCATCAATTTCCTCGATTACTCCTTTTTTTAATTTCCATGGGTTTTTCTTCCCAAGCCATAAACCTGTAAATTGTCGAACAACTCCTAGCAAAACAGAATGCATATATTCGGGAATAAAGCATGTTCCTGTGTCACTCAAAGGCAGTTTTGAAACGATAGAATTCCCTTTAATACCTTTTGATGTTTTTTTTTTATCACTATTCATAACTTTAAGTACCTGATGTTTTATCCTTATTCTAGTTCTTAGTTTAGCTTCCTCAAATTTATAAATACGTACTCTTTTCTTTCTTGCAACAGCAAGACATTTTTTCGATTTTATCTCACATATATTGCATCCATAACGCCCATTGAAGTTTAAAATATTTTGCAGTTGAGCCCTTGCTGGCGCATCAGCTATTATCAAAGGAACTACAATTCGTGAAACTATTTTTTCACCCGTCTTCTGATGGGTCCACAGAATACCATCATTAAAACATTTTTTGAATTTTGTGACAAATGGTTCAAGAAATGTGTTCATCACTGGTTTACAGTCTTTATCATACCAAAGGCCTACAGTCGTAAGATATAAGTCTCGGAGGTATTCTGGAAGTTCAGCTATAAAAAACATTATTAGCCAGCAATGACTTGTACTACTTTTAACTAAAGACAGACCATCTGTGTTTAACACTAATGTTAAATCATATTTTTGACGATTCACCCTAGAATTAACTCTTATATATTCGGATCCATCGGTAATATCAGTAATGTTCCCATCGTGTCTCGGTTGCACTTGAATCAATTTTTCAGCTAGGTTTCGATGCTCGAACATGTATTTAATTTGATCGTGAATATCAATTTCGAAAAAAAAAGCTACATCTTTTTTCAACGCACGACAAGAAGAGCAATTCTTAATATCTGTGTTAAAGCCATTGTAACATAAGCATTTTTTACAGAAAAAATGTTTAATAACAGTTAATGGTGGTGCCAATTGATGAATATAGCTAAATAATTGAAACACAGTTTTTGGCAATTGATTATCTTCTGGTAGTAGATTTTGTAGCAATTTTAATACATCGTTCAAGCAAGCTTTAGTTAATTTATGTCGAATATACAATTCCAGAACGATCAACACACTTTCATCCGTTGTTCTTGTACTATTTTCATAGAGAGATTGAATTATTGAAGATTGTTCTTGATTTAATTCGCTATCATGTTGATCGTCTTCAATATTTTCTTCACGGTTAACATCGAAATCATCATTGTTGTCATTAATATCATTATCAGTATCATTAGTATCTTGATCACTATTATTTACATTAGAAAGATCATCAATATCATCATCTGAACTGCTATCACTAATAGAAATATCAGTATCATCACCATCTGAAGTCGAATCATCATCTCTTTTTTCTGCTATAGTGTCCGCAATTAAAATACTTGTTCTTGAAGTGCAACAATCAATATTGACATTCAAACTTGAATTATTAGATATCATATTTTTTTCCCATCTTTTCAATGTTCTTGCCGGTATCTGTAATAAAAATAAAAAACATAGATAGTTGCAATGAAGTAAAGTACTAATTTTTAGAATCTCAGGAATTTTAATTTATAATATTTGTTTGGAACATTCAAATTTTTTAATTATAATCATATTATATTAATTGTATAAATTTTTTTTTTTCATTTTAAGCTACAGCATCAAAATTATTGTTTTCATGATCATAATTAGGAAATAGATTTATATAAATATATATGAGTACATACAGGAACTGTGTGATCTTCTTTCCATAACTTATATTTTTTTGATTGAGGTAATGGTCAATTGTCATCATTTTCTCGCAATTCTCTCTTCGTGTTTGACATTTCTAAACCAACCTTAAATAAATTAATTTTATTTAATTACCAGAATGAAATTATGATTATATGAATTTAAATGACATAAAAAATATCTTCTTAATTGTAAATGAATAAATTAATAATTACAAAAATTAAAATTAAAAAAAAATGAACCTACAGATTAATTTTCCAAATCTACATTTTTTTATTTTCAACTTATTTATATTTTATCAATTGTTTTTTTAATTATAATAATTATTTTATGTGTATTAGATTCAGTCATATAAAATTTATGCAAATAAGCATATTCTGTTAATAAATATACATAAGATATATGATACTAAAGTTAGCTGACGTCTAATAATTTTTGGATTTTATTTCAAAACGATGAATTATGAAAAAAACTATTTTGAAAAATTGCACCTACAGTTTTTTAAATTTTCTACATGTGCATATTTTTAGTTTTTTCTTTTTTTAAATTAAATTGGAGAAAATAAAATTCAAAAATTGTTAATTGTCTGCTAACTTCAGGATCATATAAGATATTATTATATATAAATATATGAAGAATAACCGTTAATTATATTTCTAATGGATATAGAAAGACTTTATATTCTTACCTTCAAGTTTGATATTTTTATTTTATAAAAATAAATTTTTAAATTTTATCTTTAATTAATATTTTTTAATGATTATAATTAATTTGTTAATAATGATTTAACAGAACTTTTCAAAATAAAAATGTGACTTGCATGTGTTTATATCCATTGTACATGTAGTGTGTTTACATACATGTATACACATATACATGTAGGTGTACAGGCAATATACACTACATCTCAGTAGTCAAGTAAAGATGGCTACCCTTATGTATATGCAAACACACTAGTATAAATCGTCACGTGATACATTCATTTCCAACAATGGACGCTGCACGACAATAAATAGTAATTCTACGGGCGTCTTTCACTATTATTTTTTTGTACGCGCGTTTATTTTGCAATTAAAGAAAATCAACAGTACTGTTATAAAACGTTTTATAAATTATTTGTTTGTATAACGATGTTCTTGGTTCAAAGTGACGGTGATAATCGTGCTTACATTGTTGATTACGATAACATTCAAAATGAAGGGAAGCAGGAACTCGAAATACTGAAGAACGACATTGTAAAATTTACAATAAATAAAAAACAATATGACGGAAAAGTAATCGAGTATTCAAGTAAGATATTTAATAAATTTTTTGTATTGCCTTATAGCTACTATCATTTGATTGGAATATCATGGATATAATCAATCATAACCTTAATAATCATTCATAGATAATTTAATTGGCCAACATCTGAAAATTTTTATTTTTCTTTTAATAAATAATTATTTATAAATAATAATTTAAATTAATTACTTAATTAATTTCTTAATAAATAAATTACTACTCAAGAAATGTTTTATAAAATTACATTACGGTAATTTTTTTAAATTACTTTATGTAGAATTAAAAAAAATTTTTTTTTTTTCCATGGAGTTATTTATTAAGATATTTTTTAAAATTGTTAGATGGCTAATTTCAATAATTATAAAAAATTCTTATTTTTTTTTAATTGAAATTAAAGTAAAATAATATATTCTTATGCATACGAAAATAAATATTTAATGTTTATAGGTAATTCTCAATATTTGAAAACCCAAAGGAGCAAATTTGATAAGATGGTTGATGAAAATCAAAAAAAGCCCTTGGTTGAGATTACAACTAAACGAAAGCCAATTCCTAAAAGGAGTTGGTGCCCAAGTGATTCGCCTCCATTAAAAAAAAAAAACAAAAAAAGTAAGTTAACTTTGTTGTAAAAAAATATTTAATTGTATTCTCAGTATGAACATTAATTTGAAATGTACCTGAAGAACGGAACGTTTTTCGCGCAACGGAAATGAAAAATTTATGTAATTTGACTGCTTAAGGGGTAGTTGGGGGTGGCCTGCAATTTTCAGCTGACATACTAGCGCGTATGTGAGACATTTCAAAAATTTAGATCCAGTAGATTTTTTACTTTTCGGCCTGGTCAGGCATGGTCATTTTTCATGTCTGATCAGGCCTGAAGACTCATGTCTGCTCATGTCTGATCAGGCCTGAACATTTTTTCCCGGGCTGGTTCAGAGCAGCTGGCTTCGCTAGAGTCGTCATCTTCTTCAGTATTTTCGTTATCTCGAAGAAATTCTTCTTCTTCTTCTTCTTCTTCTTCCATTTCTTCGGATTCGTCCGAGTCTTCGTTTTCATCGTGTTCACGCGGAAGGTAACCTTTTTCAAGATATTCTCTGACTTCTTTGGCCACCTGAGGGCTGACTACTGGCAGTGGATTGTAGTAGTCGTCTGGACGAACAGAGCAATCCGCTTCTTTATCTGAAATGTTAACGTTTCGTTGTTCAAGAGCTCTGTTGAAACGTTCGAATGAGTTCCTCAAATCTTCCCGCATTTGTTGTCGATTGATCGCCACAGACGAATTTTCATCCCCCTGATCGCTGGAACTTTTATCCTGTTCTTTCATCAGATATTCTTCGTTCATGAGTCGGACTGCTTCTTTTTCCTCCTCATCTGTTTCTTCAGAATTTGTTTCAGGCTCTGGTTCTGGATCTACTGAAACTTGAGGGCCTGATGATGGCCTGGTTGATTTTCTTCGAATACGTCGTCTTCAATACCCCCTGAAACGTCAGGTTCAGCGGTACTTATCTCACAATAATTTATCTTTTTCCGATTTGGGTTTAGTTCTGTAGCTCGTCTCATACGTAAACGAGAAGCAATTGTATCACGAGGTTGAGGAACGCTGTTGACACGGGGTTTATTTTTACTTCCCGGTTTTCGGCCTCGTTTCACTGCTGCTACTGTTTCGTCGTCAGGACAAGAATTTTTCTTGAGCGGTAATATTCCAGCTTCTTTGATGGGTGTCTCATTCGGGTTTGTCTCTGCCGGAGATCTTCCTTCAGGATTATACGATAATCCTTCAGCGTATTGCTCGGAGATTTTATGTCGAACAACAGCAGAGAATTTAGATTCACTTAATTTAGATCTCCATTTAATTTGGCGTTCGGTAACGGTTTGGCTATCCTTCAACCAAGACATACAAGGACTACTTGTATACAAGGTGAAGGGCTTACCGTAAAGGTAAGGCCGAAATTGTTGCACTGCGTACAAAACTGCCAAACATTCTTTTTCATTGTGTGTATATCTGGATTCGGTTTCTTGCAAAACTCTAGATGTACATGACACAATTTTCTCGGCATTTGCCTCTGGGTTCTCGGGAGTTTGATCTTCGTTATCGAGTTCTTGGCTCAAAATACCCGAGATGCCAACATCGGACGAACTAGTTGCTAGTATAAATGGTCGATTAAAGTCTGGGTAAGCGAGGAATGAGTTTTCGCACAACGCATTCTTTATATCATCGAAGGCCTTTTGAGAATCAGCTGACCAGACGAACGGTTTAGTTTTTCTGGTAAGGTCAGTGATTGGTTTCGCTCTTTCGGCGAAATTTTCGATAAAACGCCTATAATAGTTCGCCAATCCCATAAATTTGCGCGCCTCCGTATGGTTACGGGGGTGGGACGCGTTTTTAAGGGATGAAATCTTCTTTGGGTCAGGTTTCACGCCATCTTTAGTTATGATGTGACCCAAAAATTCCACCTCCGGGCAGAGAAACTTATATTTCTTGGGCTGAAGAGTTAGGCCAGCCTCTCGAAGGCGGTTGAAGAGTCTTTGCACTCGCACTTCGTGCTCTTCAAGCGAAGATGCGTAACTTACAAAATCATCCAGGTAAATGAACAATTCGGTGCCTTTTAAACCACTTTAAGTGGAATCCATCATGCGTTGGAAAATTGCCGGAGCGCACTCGAGCCCAAAAGGCATACAGCAATACTCCCAATGGCCGTCAGGGGTGGAAAACGCAGTTTTCTTAGCATTCCTGGGATCCATTGATACTTGATGGAAACCACTTGCAAGATCAAACACGCTGAAGTATTTTGCTCCACCGAGTTGGTCTAGAATGTCAATTATTAGTGGTAGGGGATATGCATCGCCGATGGTTATCTTATTCAAATTTCGAAAGTCGATAACCACTCTCCACTTTTTGTTACCTTGTGCGTCAGATTTCTTAGGAACGATCCACAAGGGCGAATTATACGGAGATTTTGATTTACGTATAATTCCTTGTTTAAGTAGATTTTCAACTTGTTTCTTGATTTCCTCTCGATGTTCTTGAGGAAACCAGTATTGTTTGATTCGGACTGGCGTATCACTCGTGGTTTCGATTTTACAAGTGAATTTATTAGATCGTCCAAGGCGATCGCCAGGAAGGTGAAAAATATCATGATTTTTCTGTATGAGTTTAAATATTTGTCTTTTTTCGAGTCGATTAAGATGGTCCGTCGGAATTTTATTAAGGATCGCGTCGATACGCTCCCTTCTGGATAAGGATTTTCTTTCGGGTGAGGAATCAGTTGTTTCGGAATTTCCATCTGAAAGATCTGGATGGTCGTATTCGAATTCTTCCAGAATCTGAGGCTCAATGTTGATTTCTGCCGGGTCGGATGTAGTATTGATGACCATACACATCGCTTGACCTTCATCCACTGAGACAACAGCTTCGCCCATTAAGAGTCCTTCCTCCAGAGGGATCTTACGGAGATAGCCTTGTTTGATTTTTGGATTCAAGACAGGTACGGAAACAGACATTCGCATACGGGGTGGGATTACGTATGAACGATATGGTTTTACTCCTAGGCTGAAGTATAGAGGTCGAGAGGGTCGAGAGAATAAATTCAGTGATTGATGATGGTATGAAATTTCTGCCTGTTCCTTTCTCAGGAAGTTGTTTCCCAAAATGCTCACGCCATTGAAGGGTAAATTACCTTCACAAACGTGAAATCGAATTTTGGATCCCAAAACTTTCAGTTCGACAGTACCGATCGTCTCCATGGGATGCTCATTCAAACCTCGGAGTAGCATCGTGTCACCACGATCCACTCTAATTTCGGGTTTAAGGGCCGAAGAATTTATCAAACATACATCCCCCCTCTGTGTCCACAAGAAAGCATTGTAATTCTCCATGAAGGGAATCACACGAGTCAAAAATTTTTGGACCTGTCCCTAAGGACAGGATATACCCTCCGCCAAGCTCGTCTTCCATCGTAAAAGGGATAGGACGGGTAGGTCGATTTTTGAGGACCAACGTATTCCAATAAAAGGAAATGCCAGCTCGTTCTTTGATGAAAAATTCATTTCCAAGGTTACCCAGGTAACCTCCTGCTGCCCTAGGTACAACCTGGAAACAAACATCCACTTCAAAGATCTTAAGCGTCACAATTCCAATTATTGGCATACTGCTCGTCGCTATGCCGCCCACTTTACTTTCATTTTCGGGGTAAAAGATGGTGTCATCCTCCAGGGCATCGATGCAAAGGAGATTCAGGTCGGAACCTGAATCCAACAAAACTTCGCAACCGCCCTGGAAGAGTTCTGGAGATTTTATCCAGACTCTCGGACCCTTACCGATAACTAGTGTGAGGGCTTGGGGCGTTGAAGGATTCTGAATTCCTTCACAGTTTGAGGCCTCTGGTGGGCACTCGTGGATCGGCGAGATTCGCGGGGCATACTCGCAGTCGCCTCGGCCTGTCGAGCGCCCATCAAGTTTAAATAGTCGTCGTTGTTTTTCTTTACGCCAGATTTAGTCGCGTCACGGTGAGGACAGAAAGGGCAGTCGCAACATGGAGCGTCTAGTTTCAGATGTTTCAGTTTTTCAGTGTCTATGTCTGCGGGGTCAAACGTCACAGTTTTTTGTTTGGCCGAAGAAGGCTCTTCTGTGCGTGGACGCGACGGGCTTTTCTTGTACGTTCGTGGAGTCGAGTCGTCGTTACGAGTCTGACCACGTCCCCCTTTAGTCGAGTTATAAGCGTAAGTCAGGTAGTCTGCAGACGCTGCACTAGCGTCAGAGTCTACACTGTCTTCGTCGTCTGTGTCATATTTACCACGTCTGTGATGGTTTTTAGAATAGGTAAACGTACGTCCTCTGGTTTCCCGACGATCGTCGTGATCATCGTAATTCCGACGTTTTTGGGTCTTTTAAACGCGCAAGACACTTCGGAAGGTCTGGCAAAGCGGAATAAAGAAGGTCAAATGCAACTTTTTCTTGTTGCGACATGATTGCTCCTCGATTCTCCTCAGGTAATGCAGCTTCGAGGCCTCCGATCATCCGGCGTAACCTGAAATAAAAATCTTCGATAGTTTCCCCGTCTTTCGGAGACGCTGCAGCTAGACGTTTATGCCAGATAAGCGCTGGATCGCCATCACGAAACCTCTCGCCCAAAGTGTCGAGAAGTTCTTCAACGCTGTGGATCGGAGTATATTCAATGATACTCTTAGCACGACCCGAAATTCTCTTTGCGATTTTTGCAACGAACATGTTATGGTGGTCTGGGAGGATGCATGGTCACCAGCTTCGTACGATTGCGTCAAATTCTCTGAAATCTTGTTCGCACGTGGGGCCTTCACCGTAAAATTTAGGTAGATCTCGATAGAGCTCCTTGGCCATATCGTACTGGGTTGGTGGGGTGTTTGCATCGTGCAAGGTAGCATCCAGCCGGATGATGGGTCTCTCGTTATCAGACATTTCTGCTTGTAAGCCGTAAGCTGGGGGAGGCGTTAGATTTCTTCGCCTCCGGTGTTGTCTATTACGAGTAATGGTGGTGATCACACCCTAAGGTGATGGTGAAGCGACAATTTTATGAGTCGCTGAACTCGGAATGTAAATTGCTGACTTAGTCACAAAGAGTTACTTTCAACAGCTCAAAGCTGGGACAATAAAGTCAATGTTTGACTTTTCGCTGACTCTGCGGTTTGTTCGCGAAGTCGCGGACTGTGAACCCAGGTGTTTCGCAACTCGATTGAGGGGCAGAATGTTACGTCCCGGTGGTAATTGGGACAATGGGGGAAAGAGATTTTATATTTTAGGAATCTACAGATTCCCAGGAATAATCCCTGATCTTGAAAATAATTTAAAAATTTTATTTTTACTTACGTTGGTGGAAAAAGGGGACCGATTTTAAAAAGGGTACCTTTTCCTCTTGCTGTTATTCCAAAACTATCAGCTCCACGTGGTCGTCAGGAACCCCCTTGTACGGCTCCAACTGGGAAGGTCCGGTCAGGAATTTATCCGCGTAAAAGTGGAACCTTGGATCTGGGTCGCCGATGTAGACGAGAGGTATGGGCCTCTCGACCTCAGTGATCGGGAACAGTTTATATCGAAGTTTCTTGACCTTAAAGGTTTTTGAGAGTGAAGTGACACTCCTTACGAAGGACAAGTTAGGTCTGATTAGTGGTTGGTGGTAACGTTCACCAGAACACAACTTGTCATATTCCGAACAGGAGTCACACTCACAATATTTGGGTTTTAGATCAGAGCCCTTAGGCCGGCGTAATTTTGGCGCCATTGACTCTGTTCGAAAACATTTTATAACGATATTTTGTCTCGAAAGACGCTCTCAGAAGTAATTAAAAGAAGAAGATAAAGTAATCAGTCTGCTCCTGACTTCGTGACGCAGAATTCACTCACTGACTCGTAATACGAAACAAAGGAAAATAGTTAAATGTTCTACTTGATTTGAATGATTGTGATCCTTTATGTTTAGTGTCTTATAGGTAAGAGGGAGGTAATGGATTTACAGGAATTTTTGGATGTACTCAGCGAATCAACGAAATGATCATTGACCAACCCAGGTCGATCTCTTGTTGCTATCCATCATCATCGTGTATCCTTTTGGGAATTTTGGGATAGCTATTTTCTTTGGTAATAGGAATGGGTGGAAAACAAGGTTTGAGTATCGGGTACAGGTGGGTTGAGTGGGATTGATTTTACCTTGAAAGACAAAAAAAAACAAATATGAACTGACAAGAAAACTTGATTTTGAGTGCAAACTTTGTTTTATAAAAATTTTAATCAGTAAGCAAATCTCTGAGTCTCGAGTAGGATTTCAAATATAATAGGTTTCCAATTATAATCTAATTGATATGTTTCTTAATCAAATAAAAGGGTAGAAACCTTTTCTTTTATTAAACTTTCAGAAAACATGTCAATAATCATAGGGAAAAGAAAATTATAATTTAAATATTACCAACTGATTACAATGAATTGAAAACTCTCAAATAAAATTTGTGAACAGAGAAAATAACTTAAAATAAATTATATATTCTTGTCTAAATTGAATCCTTTGAGAGAAGCTCAAAATGTTAATGACCTCGAAAATAATATTATTAAAAGAAATTTTATTTAATATATTTTGGATAAATTTAAATGAAAAAAAAGAAAAAAAAAGAAAGTTTTATAAACAAATTTGAATTAAATTTAACTGCATTAAATTGGATAGAATTTAATGAACAACTTCAGTAAAACGAGAATTTTTATATTTGAAATTTTCTTGTAAGTTAACTGAATTATCAAAAAAAAAAACAAAATAGTGATTCGTTGAGATAAAATAATGATTATGAAACTCCTTAATGTAAAACAAAATTTCTATAGGAAATGTTTATGTTTTAATACGATATTTCTCCAACGACGATTCTGAATTAAACAAATAACAATAATGATATTTTCTCTCAATCTAATAACCTCCGATTTTGTCCGTCGGATAACTCAACTAAGATGATTTAACTAGCGAAACCTCAAATTTTATTAGATCTTATTATTTAGAAATTAATGTTAATTCCTAAATGATTAAATTAATGGTTGTTGTCCGTGTGGAAGGTCTGTTTTAAAAATTGACATGCAAAGTCTGTTTATTAAATTTATTCATAAAAATTATTTAAAGTTTTAGAAGAAAAAGAAAAATAATTGTTTCACAAATGTTTCACAAATTCTGTGTTTTGTTATTATATAAAAGGGAAAGAGAGCATACTTTCGTAAACCAAATAAAATCGTTACCTGTTATTGTGGTAAAACTGAAAAGAAATTCTAAACTTTAAATTTCACACACTTGTTTTAGAATCACCAAATTTTTATAGATTTCTCTCGAGTAATATTTTAATTTATTTGTTTTAATTGCCCATATATTCACAACACAAGTAGTAAAAAAAAAGAAAATCACTGCATGCTTTTAGCTTTTAACGAAGGGAAAAGAAAGGATTTTTAATTTTGATGTTAAGCGAACTTATTGAAAATTTTGACTGCAATTTGCTATATCCTTGAAACAATCCGTGGGACCTTGAAATCCGTAATTTGAAATCTCCCAATGAAAATTTGAAATCCTCGAAATACTCGTAAAAATTAACAATTGAACTCCTTGAAATAGTATTCGTAAAATAAAGGTTGAAATCCTTGAAATATTAGTAAGATAAAAACTGAAATGAAGGCGGGATCACACCCGAAAACTGTACTCTGTAAGAAAAACTCAAAAGCTGGGTCGCACCCGGCAGTAACGAAGTGTAAAAACGAACTGATTAAATTAGCGGCTGCAGTGACTTTCTTTCTACATTGTAATCTTAGATGGCCCCCCCATGGTAGGGGCTATGAGAAAAGACGCAGAAACGCTCTCCCATAGTTATTGTTTAATCATCAAAAACTTTATCAATGATCCGGCTCTTCCGGCGTTACCAGGAATCTTTATTTATTTAAATAAATACGATATGCTTTATAAGCAATCATATTTATTTAAACAAATCTGAGATGCTGTCGTCATCTGATAAATTTATTAATGAATAAATTATTTAAAGTTATAGATAATTTTTAAATATTTCCAACCCAAAATATAATAAATACTAGGTAATAATCAAATTTACTATCTTGGTAAATTTACTTTCAAATTTGAGGGTTTTACAGCCCCCTGAACTGTCTTTTCTTGGTTTTTTAGTATTAGGATAGCAGCAAGAGTAAGTTGGTCGCTTACTCTGGCTGCGGGCGTTTCTTTTCATTATTCTTGGGCCTTGCTCTTATTGTTTTACTCCGCCCGGTACTCAGGTTACCGTATGGTATTCCTAACGCCCACTCATGTTTTGTTTCGCCTTCTCGTATGCTCTCTTTCGTACAAAGATGGTGTATTTAGGAATTGTTATTATAAGTATTATAATTAATTAAATTATGTTTATGCATCCTGCATTTTAAATGTTTTGTGTATGTATGTCATACATGCGGTATCTCTATATTATAAAAAAAAGTATATTTATAAATTTAATTGTATAATGAAGAGAAAAGAAAATATTTGTATGTTTTCTGTCATACATGCAAATTTTAGTGTATGTCGTACATGCACATATTGTTTTCTTAAATTTTATATGTATGTTCATATCAATAATTAATTTTGGAACTAATTTTTATATATTTTTGTTGCATTTATACCTACACATATATTTCTATAAGTACATATACATAATATTGTATATGTACGCATATGTACATATGTCATCAGTATATGTACAGATATAAATGTTTGTTTTAACCTTATTTATTTATTGGTAGGAAATTCCTATAGACCTGGTTATCTTCTTAATATATATTTTTATGTATGTCGTAGTTATTTATGTTTGAATGTTATTATGCATTTTCTTAATAATAATAAAAGTTATGTATAAATATATATATATATATATATATATATATATATCCATACATATATATAGTTATTTACTTAAACTTACGTTTTTCTCTGAGATATAAGTTTTGTGAAAGTATCGTACGGGGATGGTCCGTATGAGTTGTTCATGCTGGGCATTTCCCAGAATAATAATAATAATTTTGGTGGGTTTATTTGAAAAAGGTGTTGAAGGGTGACGAGGACGTAACACAGAAAACGCTGAGTTCGCAATACGTGGAGTTGCTGACCGTTAGAGTGTGGCAAGTCCAAAAAGACAGGGTGTGGCACTTTAAAAAATGCCACGAAAATATAATTTTGAAATTTTTAGAATTTTGAAAATAGGAAAATTACCACAAATCTACCTTTAATCTCAAAATTGGTAGAAAAATGATACCTGTGGCTCAAAAAGAAGGATTTTTAACTTCGAAAATCCCACCGCTGCCACCAGTGTTCTTTATGTTATGTCCGCCGCTTAAATTTTAATTATTTATCCGGGATTCCTCCCTTTGGTAGCGATAGTAATTTTGAACAAGCGGGTTGAAGGGTGCGGACAACAATAAAGAATACGAGGAAGAAATTATCTTCCTATAGTTTATTATTTTTAGTGGATCTTTTCGAAAATTAAGAACCCAAACGTCTCCGAAGAGACTGGTGCTCTTGTTTAAGCCAAAAATATTTTAAGATGATAGAAAAATAGTTTTTTCACCTACCTTTCGATGTCAATTCTTCTAGTGCGGCAGCTATTATCCCTCCAGAACTAAACAGCTCACTCGGCCTTCCTGTAAGGTTGGTAGAATGGGTGCGGCTGGGTTGATAGGATGATATCTTATGTACTACTTTCGAATGAAAATCGAACGGCTTGAGTGATGAACTTGATCTTTTATTAAGTATCTTAAATTACAACGTTTTAACTGAACGTCACTTGTTCACTCTCGTTTTTCACAACTTTTATATAATTTGTATTATAAGATTATTTATCTTCGGATATTTTAAACAGATTTTTATTTATAAATGCGTCCTTTTTCACACCCAAAAGGGGTTTTTATGCGCAGAAACTCGGCACAAAGTGAGATCACAAATTCACGTGATTTGTGTCACAATTCACTCGAACCGGATAGATCTTCGAGATCTTTCAATTGCAATTAAGAACTATACTCAACACGATAGTTGACTATCAGCCGAGTATCTAACTCAATTGGCAATTTAATTTATTAATAATGACCGTAAATGAATACATTAATATCCTACACGAACTTAATCAGCCGGGTACCTAGATCGATTTACGGTTTAATTGATTTGAATTTTTGTAAATGAATAAATTAATATCCTACACGAAATTAATCAGCCAGATACCTAGATCGATTTACAATTTATTTAAAGTGAATTTTGGAAAACCGTAACTGATAAACTAATATCCTACACGAAATTAATCAGCCAGATACCTAGATCAGCGACGATTACTTATTGCCACGTCGGAAGATTTCTGCAATAAGATTACGGGCTATCGACGCCGTTTACGCAGACCAAGAAGTTGAAAATGAACTAAAGGCCCTTATCCATGGTGCTCAGGCTTTTTATAAGCTTTGCTTTGACAATTGATGGGGAATTTTTAATTATCGTCATTGGTGGAAGATGACGACAGTTTATTACTTATTCGTTAAACTTATTGCAGTTATCCTCCCACTATTCTTTGCCGCATAAAACGGTGAAAAGTCTGACGCTGCGTTTTCGCGCGCTTTGCAAAGAGGAGCTCAGAAATAATTATTTTAAATAATTATTAAAATAAAAAAATTATTTGGACATAACATAATAATGTAATTACTGATAAATGAAATTTATATTTGTTATAATTTTTTTTTTTCGAAAAACTACAAGTATTTTAAAATATCAATATTAATTACGTAAACGAAATGAATAGGACAATGAAAGGAATCATTTTTTTTATTTGTAGATAATAATATAAATATTGATCATTTGAATCATTTAACTGACGACCATTTAAAGGAATTATGCAGTCAGTCAGATGTACGTCACTTAATAAAACAAAAAAATGATGAATTTTCAAGAAACCAGGTAAAATATTATTTGATACAAACTTCAAATTATTCCATCGATTATATTATTCAAAAAAATATTTATTTATTTTATTTTTTAATTTTATTTTCTCAATTTTTAATTTTTTTTTTTCATAAAGTCAATTGTAAGTTTGCGTTAGTTTCATCTCATAATTTATTTTGTAAATGAGATGACTCCTGTAGGTCACACTATTGTTTTTTATTTTTTTTAAATTAATGCAATAATATATTTTTTTTCACAATCCGGTACTATGAGTTTGGACAGTGAAAAAACATTGAATAATTTTGGAAATCCCGGAGAATCTTCATCAAGCTCACCGACTTCTAATGATACGCATCTATCAACATTTTCTTGCCATGAGTGTGAATCTTTAATGTTCGACACCAAAATTTACGTTGCACATTTAGAATTAGTTCATCATTTGATCAACTATTTTTCATGTCCTATAGAAGGATGCTTTAGAACATATAACACTGCACCAGCCATCAAATATCATATGGAACATAGTCATAAATTGGTACAATCTCAACAAATTCGACACAATTCCGCAGCAATTGATAGCTGTCATAAAGTTCATACCGATATTTATACCATTAAATCTTTTGATAATAATGATATTCTTGAAAATCCACCGTGTGCCTACGAACCCGTTAATAATTCTGCGTTTACAGATAATATCAACCAAAGTGCTGAGTTTTCCGGATTAAATGACAATTTTTTTTCTGAAGTCAAAAAAATTGTAGCTTTTTTATACGATATCATTAATATCCCGTGATCAGTAGTACAAACTATATACTCTTTAATAAAGTCATTGATAAACAATTTTGCAAATGAAATGTTAAAAATTCTAACTGATTGTCCAAAAGAAATTGATAAAACAGAAAAAGTTACTTTACTCATTAACAATATGAAAAAAGCTTTTTCAGTTTTAAATACCACCTGCGTATGAAACATTTCATTGAGTCTGAATTTTATGTAAAGCCGGAAGCAGTTAGTATCGGTACTACTCAAAAATCAAAAATTGTTGAAAATAAATCTATAATGACAGTTAAAGAACAATTTGCTTACATGATCCCTCTGAAAAAAACTTTGAAACTATTTTTGGAGGTACCAACAGTATATAATACGATAAAAAATTATGAAGATCGATTATTGTCAAACAAAACTGGTACAATAGAAAATATCGTTCAAGGTAGTTTGTGGCAGAACGTCATACATAAATATGATAAAAACCAAGTTCTGTTCCCATTATTTATTTTTTTTTGATGATTTTGAAACTGGGAATCTTCTTGGTAGTAGAAAAGGTAAAAATAAATTGGGTGCAGTGTATGCTTCTATCGCAACAGTGCCACCAAATATGTCTAGCCATTTGGAGAATATTTGTCTTACTCAATTATTTTATTCAAAACATCGTAGAAATTTTGGAAAAAAATCTATTTTTAATAAATTGTTATCGGATTTAAATGATTTAGCAACAACCGGAATTGATATTATTGTTGATAATAATAACATTAATATAAAATTTGTAATGCCAACGATAGCAGGGGATAATTTAGCTTAACAGTATTCTAGGTTTTTTTGAAAGTTTTAATTCTAATAACTATTGTAGAATTTGTTGTACATCAAAAGAAGAGGCGAAAACTCAAACAGTTGAGATGCGTGATGTTGTTAGAATGATTAACTATTATGATGATCATGTTGAAAAACAACTAGGCATTAAAAAAAAGTGTATATGGAATAGTTTGTCCCATTTTCATGTTTACAATAATTGGTCTTGCGATGTGATGCATGACCTCATGGAAGGTATTCACCGATATTGTATGGCATCAATCATTGATAATTTAATAAAAAAAAAATATTTCGATTTAAATTCATTAAATTCCCGTCTTACATATTTTGTATATAGTGATATGGAAACTCCTGTACCCCCAATTAATGATTCTCAATTGAACAACCAATGTTTAATTATGTCAGCATCTGAGATGTTGAGTTTAGTGCGTAATTTTTGTTTTATGGTCGGTGATTTGGTGGATGAAGATGACGATGTGTGGCAATACTACTTATTATTATTAGAAATTACTGAAATATTAACTTCACAAACTTTTACTGCAGAATTATTAGAATATTTTAAACACTTAATCACAAAACGTCATGAAAGATTTATTAAAATTTTTAAAATCGGTTTGAAACCTAAGTTTCACTTTCTTTTACATTACGTTAGCATTATTGAAAAAATTGGTCCACCCATTTTAGTTTCTTCATTTAAATATGAAGCATATCATCGATTATTGAAAAAAGTTTGTGACTATTGCTTGCAGGAAACAATTACCACTATCTGTTGCGATTAGGTGTCAGCTAAAAATTTGTTGTAGATTTTTAACTAAGAAAGGATTAAGTGATACAATTTCTTACAGCTTATCTCCACACATATCTTATTCCAGTCCCACTGAATATTTTGTGGATTGGTATGAAATTACCGGAGTTAAATATAAGCTTAATATGGCAATTTCAAGTGATTTTGATGAGTTTGGACAGCCAATATTTTGTTTAATTAATGATATTGCTATAAATAACAAAAATGATCATATTGTCATGTTTAGTTGTAAGTTACTAAAAATTGTAAAATTCAATTCTCATTTTAAAGCTTATAATGTAATTATACTAAATGAAAAAAAAAAAATATTTCAATCGACAAATGTAATTCGCAACTGTTACGTCAAAATGACACATATTAAGAGTTGTGCTCCTGTTTAGCCTTCGCCGAGCGAAATAACTGGGACGGAGCTATAAGGATGACTGTTTATTAAAAATAAAATTAAAAAAAAATAAATTTACTTACGGTTCATTGTCTAAGAGATAATTAAAATTATTAAAAATTAAGTTAAATAAAATTTAATTAATTTAGTAAAATAATAAAAGCAAAATTAAAACAACTTCCGAATTTATTTAAATCAAAACAATTATTTAAAAATTATTACAAACAAAATTAAAATTGAATTAGACAATTAAATGCGGTTTACAATTTTTAACGCTTTATAAAATGATTTAGCTCTCGATTTCACTTGTGATATAATTTATTTAAACAATCAATTTATTATTTAAATTTATTATTAATTATTTATTTAATTAAATTGTTACCTTGATTTATTTGATGATTATTATTATTATCAATAATTATTTATTTGATTTATTATTTATTATTCTTCCTTTTCAACCCTTGATAATTGATGTAATTTTATCAATATTAAATTTAATTTATTAAATGAATTATATTTAAATAATTCAAATTAGATTTGATAATCGATGGAATGTTTATCAAAATTATTTATTAATTAAATGAATTACTACTTTTGAATAATTCAACAATTATTTTATAAAAACTTCTGAATTACATTTTAATAATTCAGTTTACAAACAATTAAATAACCATTATTAATGATTTAATAAAATTTAGGACTTTGCCTTTTAAATAATTAAAATTTCGTCAATGACGAATGAGCTCACTTAGGAAACTGAAATCTTTTTCGATTTCTAGAAGAGCTGTTACCGGGTAGTAACATCCCTTCCAATAATTATTTGATTATACCAATTTTTTCATTGGTCATAATTGAATCAATATTTTTTTTATAAGTATTATTTATATATATATATTTTTCATGACTTCCAATGCAGTTAGCAACACGCATAAAGCATTGGAGTCGAATTCATAAATCAATATTTATTGATTCTTACTTTTTCCTTTATTGCAATATATTCTTTTATTACTTAAACATTTATAATTCATTTCATTTTTAATTATTAATAACTTGTTTATTAATAATTATTATTCAATTATATTTTATTATATCATTTCATTCATATTTATTTATTATTTCATTTCATTATTAATAAACATATCATTAATAATTAATTTCATTTCTTTTCTTTTAAACAACAATTATCTTTATTTTTTTTAAGATATTTCAAAATTTATTTCATATATTTTTTTTATAATAATAATTTCATTATTTCTTTCATTGTTTTCATTATTTATTCATGCATATAATTTTATTTTCATTTCATTATTTCTTTTCATTATTTCATATTTTGTATTTATTATTTTATTTCAATATTTCATTTATTCAACAACACTATTTCATAAAAATAATTTAAATTTAAATTCAAACTTAAAAATCATCAGCCGTAATAATGGCTGGAAGTCATTTGCTAATTAATTAATTTATGCACAGCCAGATGGCATATCATGTACGATTTTTTAATAAATTGATTGACAGGAAGAATAAGACGTCGTGACGTCACATAACCATTAATTTTACGTAATGTCAATGATAAATTATATATTAGCCTAACAAAAATTTAGAAAAAAAGATATCTTTGTTTTATATTAACAGTAATTGTATGTTAATATTAAATCAATTTTATATACCCACTGACTGTATAAAAAACTATTGTTGTCTCAAAATTTTTTTTTTTTTGTAAAGTATAAAATTTTATAATAAAGAAATTTTTATATTCAAGTACAATAAACTATTTATATGACAGCTTTACTTATGTTTACCCCATTAATAAATTTTTTATTTAATATTGATTTTTTTCTTCAAGAAATTTTCATTCTAGATTCAAAAATATACATTTTTGGGTAGAGCCATTTATTATGTTGAAACGAGAATATATTTTTTTAAAATGAGAAACGAAGATTCTCCATTCAAAATATTATTTCTTTTGCGAAAAAAAAAAATATGTTCTTTTGAGAAAATATTTATATTAAATGAAAGAATAATATGTATTGAGTTAAGTAAATATGTACACGACTCGAGAAAAATTAGTTTCTTGAATCAAAAACATATTTTATTAAAACGAGGATATAATTGATTTAAATTAAGATTTTAATTTTTTTATGTCAATAGAACATGATCTCGAGTCGATAAAGTAGTTTTCTCAAACTGAGACTAAATATTCTCCTGCCACGCAAAAAAAATTCTTGGCTTGAGACGTCGATGTATATTGTGGTAAGATACTATACTCATCAATCAAGACAGAAAAAAGTCTCATTTCAACACTTTTTTTGTCATTTGGTTAAAAACAAAATAGACTTGATTCAAAATGAAAAATTTTGAAACAACATTATTTTACTTAAGCTAAAACTTTATACTTTTTGATTCAAAATTTTTATTATTTTAGTCCAAGAAAATGTTCTTGAATTAAAAAAACCTAATTACTCAACCCAAGAACATTAAAATGAAGGCAAAAATTTTCTCGGGCCAAATCAACCTTTTTTTCTGTGTAGCATTAATAAGTGCTCCTTTAGTTTTATTATCAAATTTCTGCATTTCTACAGTTAATTTATACATTCCATCTAATCCATAATTTAAATGTTTCGCAAACCCAACATCATAAAAGTAATCATAGAATGATTGTAAAGTCACCGATTTCAAGCGTATATTGACATTATCAAATTTATTTTTCCTTATATAATTCTGCACCGTTCGTCGAAAGTTACAAGATTTTGTTGGTGCTGCTGTAGATGGATCTCTAAATAGGTATTTAATATTGTTAATC
Source organism: Microplitis mediator (assembly GCF_029852145.1). Taxonomy (NCBI): domain Eukaryota; kingdom Metazoa; phylum Arthropoda; class Insecta; order Hymenoptera; family Braconidae; genus Microplitis; species Microplitis mediator. The sequence continues at coordinate 7,453,516 of NC_079974.1, read as the reverse complement.
AAAATTTTGTTTCACTTTACACGGTAATAAATAGGCACTGCAACAGGACACATCCTTTGAGAACAACGGGATGAAATCTTGTTGCAGCAACAGGATTTTGATGTGGAAGAAATAGGATAAGGTACAAGTTTCATATACCAATTTTTTTTGTCAGTATAATAAGATTCTAAAATTAAAAAAAAATCAGTTTGGAAACAAATTCAAATTTTAAAATCCACCCGTGGATATATGAAGTCGTCATGCGTAACGACCACGAATTATCGTGTCAAATATATCTTAACCTTTTGTATAATTAATAATAAAATAAGTTAGCTCAATAATCAATGGAATTCTTATTATAAATATTTGACATTAATGGGAGTACTAGAATCTTTCGAACTTTGTAACATCGATGCCTTTGTCAAACCCGTGGTTTTAAGAAAAAGTAAATAGATTCATTTATAGCTGCCAATTTAGGTAAGGAAAAGTAAAACAATTTATTAGATTTTTGAATAATGAGGTGTTTGTGGATATGGAAGTGATCAATTCCTTGATCGATTGTACAAAACAAAATGTAGAAAATTTTTTTTTTTTTAGTATAAAGTTTTGTTCCGTGGATTTAAAGAAACCATAAAGAACCCAAAACTATTTTATAAATTCAGCTATTTTTTTACTATCTTTGTGATAAAAATTTTTTTTCAAGTATTTTATACTCAATATTTTTGTAGCAATCAATAAAATATCTTTAAATAAGATTTTATAAAGTAAATTAGAATATTATTTATTGGCCCGTGGATATAAGTAAAATTTTCTCCATTATAATTAAACTAGCAATTCGAATAAAAGAAAAAAAGAAAAAAAAATTGATACTAATTTAAACGCAGAGAAACTCGCAAAATACCAACTTCCCGCTTAATTTAGTTCTATTATCTCGTGAAATACTAAATAATCATTTCTTGAGAAATCCGTGGATTTACGTTATTTTTTTCTTTTCATAGTCTCGCATTTACAGTTACAGCAACAGGACACATCCTGTGGGAGCAACAGTACGAAATCCTGTTGCAGATCCTATTTTTTTTCCGTGTATAAATATTACTGAAACTTCGACTAATTTCTTCATCAAATTATTACATTTATACGTACCGACAAGCTAAAGTATCTTCAATTTGTTTGGGTGTGATACTCTCAATGACACTTAATTTCTTGGCTTCATTATACCACCGGGTTTTATCTTTTTATTTCTCTGTTGGCTTGTGATGATGCACGCTGTAATTAAGATTGGGAGTATAAGTGCCGTTCAAGAAAAAACCTCGGGCTTTACATTGATCACGCCATTTGTTGCACTTCACTGGTCTATAAAGAACGAAAGTTTAATTATGATTAAAATGAATGCCAAAAAATGGCTGATTAATATTATTAAAAGACCATTAATAACCGCATAAAAATATGAATAAAAAAAGAAGCTTACACTTTTTCACTGGTTCTCAACACTTTACTGCATTTCCTGTAAGAAAAACCATCGTCATCAATCCAACGACCATCACCTTTTTTACCGTCTCGAGGTATTTTAACGCAATTAATTGTAGACATTATGTAACATTGAAAATGCAAATAATGCCTAACAACAGTTAATTATATAACAATAGATTATAAAAGTAGCAGCCATTAAAAAAATCAAAAAAAAATCGGTCTGTCAGTTGACCCTGCGGGCCAGCCCCAAAACTTCCCGCTGTTTCCGAGCTCGCTGAGCTCGAAAACATTATTGTGAATATATTTTCGAGCTCTTCGAGCTCGCAATTACTTTTGTATGCCATTGTTTTGTAAAAAACCATTTTTTAGCATTTCTTTCTTCCACGATATCTCGCGAACGAATTAACCGATTTTGATGGTTGAGGTGGCAATCGACGCGTTTTATTAAGTTCTAAAGCTGGTCGAATTTTGAAATTGATTTATTCAACCGTTTTTGAGAAATTTCAAAAAAACCAAGGAAAAAATTTTTTTTGAATTCTTTCGTCAACGGTTTCTCTTGAACGAATGAACCGATTTTGATGGTTGAGGTGGCATTCGACGCGGCTTATAGAGTTTTAGAGCTGATTAGATTTTGGAATAAATCCATCGAGCAAATTAAAAGTTATCCAAATAAAACATTTTCGAAAAAATTTTATTTTTGAAATATCTCTGAACGCACCCTACCGATTAAGTTCAAATTTATACGGCCTCAAGACATTAACAAGCCGCGTCGAATGACACCTCAACGATCAAAATCGGTTCATCCGTTCAAGAGTTATGAACATTTACATACATACATACGTACGTACGTACGTACATACATACATACACTCGGACATCATCGTGAAATTAGTCAGGATAGCTTCCTAGGACCTCGAAACGTCGACATCTGATGGAAATTCGATTTTCGTAAATCGGACCGAAACCAATAACTTCCCGAATTTTTGAAAATTTACAATTTTCTTAGCGGGAAGTTAAAAAACATCCAACAATCTACATAGAGTAAACGCGTAATTTAAATTAACCTTTAAACAAAAAATTTAAAATGTGTCGACGTATGTGCTAAATAATTTGAAAATAACTGCAGCAAAAATACAATTATTGTAATTAAATAACTGAACGCAACTAAATATGAAATGTGGTGAATTTAAAATGTAGTAATTTAATTCATATGTACGTTAATTAAACTTATACTATTAGAGCCTAGTAAATAATACTCACCGTGTTCAAATAATGAAAGCAAATACGATAATGAGAAAATCAATAATCATTGGTATCGATAAATCTTAATTAATAATGGGTACTAATGATATCAAAGTATTATCAATAACCATAGTAATAAAAATAATGATAGAAAATACTAATAATAAAAACAGTATCTACTAATCATCGAATGCTGTTAATTACTAATTCGAAATAACGACAAAAAAAGAATAGTATACTAATACAGGCTTGAATTATCTAATTTTATTCGAGACTGGATAACTTAACGTTATTTTATTAATCAATAAAATTATGAAAAATAGGACTTCAATTAATTCGGTACTATCACTTATTGACCAGTGAATATAAGTACCATCAGCTAAATTATTATTAAATCGGTACTGATTTTGTTAGTACAGATGACGTCATCTGAATTTTTATATATTTATTTGTTAATGTAAGTAATAGTTGAAAGAAACCACGTCATTAGAGTTATACACTTATTTATTTCCGGTATATAGCAACGTCCTCCTGTGAATTTCTTGCTTCATCACATCTATAGATTTGCAATCGCTGTTATCAATTTTATTTCAAAGTTTTATCATCCATTAGCGTTACTGAAAATTAATTTTAACATCAACTGACGACATGATGACAGAATTAATAGATAGTTGGAGTATCAATTATATCCGGGTACCCCTCGACTTCCGTGGTCGTGATGACGAGGCTTACGAGGTCACAATTCGGACACCTTTTGAACTCAAAAGTTCTAAGGGCGCCACTGAGAGTAAAATTGCACGATCTCTCAGTATCGTGTGCAAGGCAAACAAAGCAGCGAATAAGAGAAATCTCAAGGATGAGTCCGAAAATCTCCTTATCAAGGTTGGACCACACAGCTGCAGAGTTAGGTTCTAATATTAATTTAATCAATCACTTAATGAGTGGTCGCCAGACTCAACATCATAAGTCGATCAAGAATAACTATTTCAATGAATTAAATAAACTATATCGAAATTTATTTATGACAATTTTGCGGCAAACAGATATGTTCTCTAATTTAATATTCAATATTTTCAACAATAATAAGTCTTTAAATTTTCCGACAATATTAACGTGTTTTAAAATTTAATTAATTTTCAGTTTAATATAAATTTCTCAAATTATAATAACAATTATCACTTATTCTAAATAATTTGCTGGCGAGGTAAAATCTATTCTAAATCACACATACACACTCTGTCCGTAATTATAATTTCTCAATGCCGAAAGTTCTGGGTTGACTTTCCAAACCTGAATTTTATTTTAATTAATTTTTTTCCTAATAAATTTTATTTAAATAAAGTTTCCAATAATGCGGTCGGTGAGACTCAGCACCAAGGTCACAATATTTAATAAGACGCTACTAACTAAATTTCAGCACCTTCTAGAGAACGGTCTGTGAGACTCAGTATCTCTAAAAGAATACCTGCTAAATTAAATTATTTCTAAATTCCAAAATTATTAATTATTAATTAATTAACCAGTGGTCGTTAGACTCAACTGAATTAATTACTTAATACGACGCTACCTAACAAAGACAAACCCAGACTCTTAAACAATATGGCGACCGAATGCTCTCGAACCCACGCCGTAAAATTCACTATTTCTTTTATAATTTATATTTTACCCTGAATAACGTAATTATCAAATTTTCCCGATAATCGAAACTTTCTCATAAAATTTATAACATACACTTAAATTTCCCCTTTTTAACAATATAACTGGACCGTTATTTATTACCAAAATTTTCGGTTAAAACGTGGGTGACTCGCCTCCGCCATTACGCGTCCACTGAATGTTCTGCTGTTATGTTTGACTCGTCGTCGTACTCCTTAGCTTGTGACGCAGATCTTGCCTTCCTGAGTATAATGATGTCTCAGCAACCAGGAGAATGTTGAATTTATATACGTGGTCTTTAGACTCAGCGTATTAATTATTTGGAAAATCAGCTTCCACTGCAGCCACAGCTTCAAAGACGTTATTGTAAAGATGATTTGTTCGGGGTCAAATTAAGATGCACCGAGACGACGATGTCCAATAAGTTAATATAAAATTGGGGTCTTTCGACTCACCATAGCAGCAACGTGATGTTAAGACTCACTCTTATAAATACTTGTGTAATGTACGGCTGATCTTAAAGGTGACTGATCGCCAGCAGCACCAGGCAGTGAGTGTCGCAACTTGCGACTCTGAGTAGCTACGAAGCATCGAAGGCCCACTCTCGGATAATGTCAGTACCGTATACTTTTTTATAAAATTTATTGTCAACCTATAACAGGCGGGACTCGGGGCCCCTCATGGTACCCGTTTGTCACACGGCCGAAAGATTTTAACCAATCAATAACAGTCCCAGTATTAATTTATTTGACGGCGTGGGGGCAACGGTAATGCGTGGGCCGAGAGCGCAGTCGAATAAAAATTCAAATAAAATAATTAATTTAATTAAAAGAATCCCTGTTATACAATGATTAGAATTCAAAATGAAATTTATTAGTATCCCTTAATATACTAAAGTAGTTTCTATGACAGTTTAAAAAGCAACACTTCAAAAAATGTTAACTATCAATCAAGTTCCTACCAGTGGATGTATAAAATATAAGAGCAAAGGACCACAATTATACAGTGAAATATGTCGTAATATTCGTACTTTTTTTTCTGGAAAATTAACATAACACTTTGAATGTAGAATCTAATTACGATGATTCAATGGAAAAGTTCCAGTATCCAATTCTGTTCTTTATAAAAAATTTTTGCATCAACCAGTGGATGTAAAAATATCAATGGCTTTAATTTATATATTTTTTAATTTTGATTTATTTATTTATACTTACCCCGATTAAACAACTGAATTCGGCCGAATTAAAAATTTTGATTCTGTTATATTCTGTCGAATTCTGCAAAACAGAATTCAACTGAATTGAAAATTTGAATTTAAATTAAACAGAATAAAACCGATTTAAAAATTTCAAATTCGTTTTAATTCAGTTTAATTCGGATTCAGAACCAGAAATTGGAGAATCATTTTCGAATTAATCAGAATTAAACCGAATAGAATTATTTAAATTCGTTTTAATTTGGACAAATTCTGGTTTTCCTGCCGAATTAGACAGAATTCATTTTTAAGTTAGGTACCGAATTAACAGAATTTGTTTGAATTCAATAGAATTAAAAATTTAATTTTGTTTAATTCGATCGAATTCAGTTGTTTGATCAGGTTAGCTAATAAAAAAATCCGTATGCGAAGACATGGGAACCCATAGGAACCCACATAGAAAAGTATGTATTATTGTAAGAATCCATTGAAATTTAAATAATGGGTATCTGGATTTTCATACAGAAAATCCACATAGAAAACTGTGGGTACCTTGATTTCCATGTGGGAAACCCATATAGAAAACTGTGGGAACCTGTATTCCCATGTAGGAATTTGGATTTATGGATTACATTACGGAAAATTCATATGGGAATTTGGGTTTCTCTATAAGTAATTTTCACAGAATCGGGGTATCTGGATTTCTATGTAAATTAATATTACAATCAAATTACAATTTAATATTTGAATTTTTCAAGATTCACCTGTGGACTTTATTATTATTGATAATAATTAAATATTCGTCTTAGTTAAGTACAAAGTATATTTTAACTACATTATTGATACCGACTACGAACAATATTGAAAATTTTTTAAATAAATAATGAAAGTAAACACATATTTTTCGGTGTAAATTTTGTTTTATATTTGATAATATCTTTCTTCAATAATACATGAGCTTTTGTTCCATAGTTAGCCCAAGAACTGAATTTTATTATTGGACTTGATTGTATACTTAAAAAAATATATATATTTTTTTTTAAAAGTTCTGTGGATATAGCTCTAAAGTGCCTAAAACATGCGATAAGTCAACAATGACATTAGCTATATGTATCGGATCCTCCTGTATATGCATTTCCGGGAGTGTCAGTGACTTGAGTTGTTTCGTGAACGAGGGTGTGTCGTTTTATTCTCTTTCACCTCAAAAATATTTTGTGATTCGGAAAATTATTGATTTAATTAAAACAATTTAAAATAATTGTAGAGAAGTTAAAAATAACTACCATAAAAAAAACTCATTAAATTGAAAGCGTTGAAGATAAAATTTAAGGTTAGAATTTTTCATTCTAGAAGTTAAATATATATATATATATATATACAGATTAGGGTGCTCCGTTTGAAACGAACATTTTTTTTTCACTCCCCATCAAAAATCTTGTTCTATGTGATAAAATACAAATTTAGACCAAATTTGAGCTCTTAATATTAATATGAACCACTGGAACAACGTCGTCGAAGTTTTTCCATGCTAAAAGCACGTAAATTTAGTTTTTTTCCTTTTCAATGAATAAAACTCAGCCCTACATTTATGTATCGTGTCAGCCCTAAGTTTTTCTTAAAGAGAATTGTATGCTCTTCAAAAAAGCCAGTATCTGCTTAGCTCTGAGTTCAACTCTAGCTTTTCTGTGAGTCATTAATGTCAAATTTTGTATTAAGTTGGTGGTTTTTTGCTGTTAACTCATGAACGGTCGAGCTTAGAGAAAAAAAGTACATGACCTTTTTTGTAGGAAGTTTAGTTTTCTATAAAAAAGGTTTAATGACTCATAGCTGTAAAACTATTATTTTATTAAATATATGAACTTAAAAACCCAGTTTATTTCGAATCCATTCCAAAGATAGATTATCAATACTTGATTTTGACTGTCTTAAAAATTTTGATTTTTTTTTTTTTGTCAAGTAATGGATAAAATAAGACGAAAAACTACTACAAATATGAATATTATTTAATTATAAAACAATTAATCTCGAAATTTTGCTAAAATTAAAAATTTAAATAACTTTAAGTTCATATATTTAATAAAATAATAGTTTTACAGCTATAAGTCACTCAACCTTTTTTATGAAAAACTAAACTTCCTAAAAAAAAGGTCATGTACTGTTGTTCTCTAAACTCGACATTTCATGAGTTAACAGCAAAAAACCACCAACTTGATACAAAATTTGACATTAATGACTCACAGGAGAGTTAGAGTTGAACTCAGAGCTAAGCAGATACTGGCTTTTTTAAAGAGCATACAATTCTCTTTAAGAAAAACTTTGGGCTGACACGATACATAATAGTAGGGCTGAGTTTTATTCATTGAAAAGGAAAAAAACTAAATTTACGTGCTTTTAGCATGGAAAAACTTCGACGACGTTGTTCCAGTGGTTAATATTAATATTAAGAGCTCAAATTTGGTCTAAATTTTTATTTTAACACATAGAACAAGATTTTTGATGGGGAATGAAAAAAAAAATGTTCGTTTCAAACGGAGCACCCTAATACAGATATATATATTTGGGTGTGTCATTTTCGGGCAACTTTTTTTTCCAACGCTCTATCAGCTTTTAAACAGCAGGAAGCTAAAATAAGATGCCTGTTAAAATTAGAGCCCTTGATATTAATAATAATAGGTATATTATCACTATTTTCCATTTCCCATTTGAATAACATGTGAAAAATAAGTTTAAAGTTTGGAATTTCATACCTTGGCAATGACACGTTGTACAGGTAAGTTCAGGATATAATTTTGTAGAGAATCGAAGGGTCTTCAAAAAATGTTTCTTATCATTTTTCGATAAACCCATGTGTTTTAAAAGTTATTGGAGCTTGGTCAAATTTATAGTGATTTCCGAGACCTTTTTATTTTCCGGTGGAACTATCAAACTTATCACAAGATTCCATGAGATCTTTTTCGTAGAGAAATTTATTCTCGAGAAATTATTTTCGATTAAGTTTTTTCTAATTCCACATTATTTGCTAATTATTTTTATTTTAATATCAAGCTCTTGAAATCGATAAGACCACACTTTTTTAAGAATTTAACATTAAAATGGAAACAACCAGAAAGTCATGTGAAATTCAAAAAAACTTTATCAGAGAGAATTTGTAGGGAATAAAATTATTTTCAAAAATGATGTTAAAACATTTTGCAATAAGTCTGATAGTTTCGCTTGAAAAAGAACAAAATCTCAAAATTTACTATAAATTTGAGTTCAAGTTTCAATAACTTTTGAACAGACCAATTATCCAAAAATGATAGTTGACTTTTTCTCAAGAGCGTTTAATTCCCTTCAAAAATATATCTTGACCTTAAATGTATAATGAGCTATTGCCGATGTATAAAATTCTGAACTTTAAATTTTTGTTTCCCACGTGGTTCACTGCGTTTTGGTCCCAAAACATTTCATCCCCGACAACTTATCCCCGACAATTCATCCCCGCGACGATTCATGACAATGACAACTTACACTTAGACAAATAATACCCGATAATTTACCTGTTGGACAATTGATACTTCAATAAAAATATTAAATACAATAAACCAGCTATAAATATTGTTAATTATAAACATTTTATCAATATAATTTTAATACCCACTTTTTCATAACCACATCATTTAGCATCATAGTACATAATCGATTGTTAATAATTCTTTACTTTATATTAATAATAAAATATTATCCCTTAATTACTTATTAACATTAATTTTGAGCGATCAATATAGTTAACTAATTAGTATCACAATTGCTTAAGGCACTTATACAATACAACTGAATATTCAAGACAACATAATATCCAGAAGTCGCGATACTTGACTACATTTAAATGATCTTTTAGATAATATCGTTATTATTATTGTAATTATTCTTATTATTATTATTATTGTTGTTGTTTCAATTAAATCATTGGGTTACTAAACTCAAAGTTACATAATATTCGGTTGATGGAAAGAAGTATAGATAATTTTTTTCATGGATTTGATGTGCTTGATAATAGTACAAATATTGATTAAAATAAAAAATGATTAGAAATAATTATCAATATAAGGTAGATGGTTATGGTTAAGATGTCATAAGATGAACAGTCGTCGGAATGATTTATCTCACAGATATATTGTCGGGGATTAATTGTCCGAGGATGATTAGTCGTGCGGATAATGTGTCGGGGATGAAATGTTTTGGGACCAAAACGCGTGACACCTTCCCACGTGACTCTAATTTTAACAAGTATCTTGTTTTACCTTCCTGTAAGTATAGAAGCTGTTAGTGCGTTTGAAAAAAAGTTGCCCTAAAATAACACTCCTCAGAATATATATGTATATGTATATATATTCTGAGGGGTGTGTATTAGGGTGGCTCATTTGAAACGACTATTTTTTTTTTTGGTCCATTGACGGAATATTGTTCTAGACATAAAAAAAAAATTTTCCACAAAATTTGAGCCCTTAATTTTAATTTTAAAAACTCGCTAATTGAATTTGAAATTTTCCCATTCATTTAGCATGTGAAGTGGAGGTTTTTTTTTTAATTATCTATAGCTCTGCTGCATTTCACGTTTTTTTACTGTCCATAGGCAGAAGTTGTAGGCAAACCTTTATACTTCAAAAGTTCCTACAGTAAAATTTATGTGACAGGAACGGGGTCAGAGTTAAAAAATGTAAAAGTCGATTTTTATCGATTTTTGCGTATTTTTTGAGTTTTTCGTAGAAAATATTGTAGTTACCGAAAAAAGGTAAATGACAAAATTGTAGGAAATCAAATTTGCTACAAAAAAGGTCCTGTAAGCCAAGGCTGTAAAATCTGTTGTTTTTGAAATAAATTGAATTATACATATGAAAATTCAAGATATCTTTGCAGTATATGGTTTGTTAAATTAATAATTTAATTTTCATTTATTAAATGTTTTTTTTGAACATCATATTACTTTTTTATGAAAATATAACTTAAAAAAAATTTATGTATATGGGGCATTCCACGCCAAATCGGACGGTTTCAAAAATTGATTTTTCCGATTTTCTTCGATTTTTGGTATTTTTTAGTACCCCTCAAAAGAGGCTTCCCGGTAAATTTTTAAATCTTTTTGATTAATGGTTCAAAAAATATCGAATTTTCAAAGAAACCGCTCTTTTTATGGTTTTTTGATCATAACTTTCGTAATAATGGTCGAAATTCAATGTTTTTTTATTCAAAATTTTCGTTTGGAGTTGGCCTTTACAGACAAAAATGCATAACAAATATACGAAATGTTTTTGATCGAGATTTTTGAATTTTAAGTTTTCAACCGTGTTCCAAAATTTTATATAATTATTCGAAAAAGCGACGAAGCTATATTCACTAAGGAGTCCTCTAGTTCATAAAACAGTCGTTAATGTAAAATTTTCGAAAGAACACGGAAATAATTAAAAACGTTTGTGATACAGTTTTGTCGCTTTTCCGAATAATTATATGAAATTTTGGAGCTCCTGTAATAATCTTAACTGTATTGTATAGCAAATCTAATGTTTCTTTTGCTTCGAAATAGTTGCTTTTTAAAAAATAAAAGTATTTATTATAACAGCTTATAAATAGCATTAACTTTTACTTACTGCTTTTAAATCCCTACTCAGAACGAAAAAATATCGGAATCAATTTATAATATTTAAGAAAAACAAGTGTACAATGTCAAAAATCGGTACTGATGATAATTTATAGCTAAAAAAAAATTTCTTTTAATTTCGAAAAATCGAAAAAAAATAGTAATTATGGAAGGCCCACTACTGGACCGGGCTTAAAAGTTGCAGAATGGATAGAAGTTTAAGATAGGAAATTTTCAAGAAAATCGAAGGATACACCCTTTTATAAAAACACGGTTGAAAACTTAAAATTCAAAAATCTCGATCAAAAACATTTTGTATATTTGTTGTGCATTTTTGTCTGAAAAGGCCAACTCAAAACGAAAATTTTGAATAAAAAAACATTGAATTTCGACCATTATTACGAAAGTTATGATCAAAAAACCATAAAAAGAGCGGTTTTTTTTTTAAATTCGATATTTTTTGAACCATTAATCAAAAAGATCTCAAAATTTACCGGGAAGCCTCTTTTGAGGGGTACTAAAAAATACCAAAAATCGAAGAAAATCGGAAAAATCAATTTTTGAAACCGTCCGATTTGGCGTGGAATGCCCCATATAGATAAATTTTTTTTAAGTTATATTTTCATGAAAAAGTAATATGATGTTCAAAAAAAACATTTAATAAATGAAAATTAAATTATTAATTTAACAAACCATATACTGCAAAGATATCTTGAATTTTCATATGTATAATTCAATTTATTTCAAAAACAACAGATTTTACAGCCTTGGCTTACAGGACCTTTTTTGTAGCAAATTTGATTTCCTACAATTTTGTCATTTACCTTTTTTCGGTAACTACAATATTTTCTACGAAAAACTCAAAAAATACGCAAAAATCGATAAAAATCGACTTTTACATTTTTTAACTCTGACCCCGTTCCTGTCACATAAATTTTACTGTAGGAACTTTTGAAGTATAAAGGTTTGCCTACAACTTCTGCCTATGGACAGTAAAAAAACGTGAAATGCAGCAGAGCTATAGATAATTAAAAAAAAAAACCTCCACTTCACATGCTAAATGAATGGGAAAATTTCAAATTCAATTAGCAAGTTCTTAAAATTAAAATTAAGGGCTCAAATTTTGTGGAAATTTTTTTTTTTATGTCTAGAACAATATTCCGTCAATGGACCAAAAAAAAAAAAAATAGTCGTTTCAAATGAGCCACCCTAGTGTGTATATATATATTGAGACAAATCGCTTATTATCTTCGCGATTTTCACCAGCAGCCACCAGAATTCGCGGGTTGAACCCTGGCTTAGGCTGGCCTCTAACAAATTTTATTTTTATGCTGGACAGAGCAGTGGGCTGGGGTTCTTGCAAAGCAAAGACCCGCACTTATTCAAACTCGGCAACGTATATAAAAAAGCTTATCAACTTACCTCACGGCTGATAATTTTTATGCTGCTTTCTTACAGCTAACTTACTTATTATTTCTAACTTAATTAATAGTAATTTATCGTATTAAATAATCTTACCAGTATAGTAAAATAGGGATAGAATAAAGTGATGAATACAATAAGGAAATTATTAGGACAATGTGCAAGTTTATTGCCAATTATAATAAATTCAATTACTTACAATGACGGTTCACGCAGAATACAATATTAGTGGTCCTGGCTGGAACGCAGGATACGCAGTAGTGGCCACGTGGACTAACTCCTTATCGTACACTGATTTTATTATTTAATTTATAAGATTATTACCGCGAATATCTCGCCGGTAACGTATAATATTTTATGTGCTTAAATTCTATTATAATTAATATCTAATGAACGGTACAAATAATACTATTTTGCAAGTGAATTGCCTGGAAAATTATGCGGTTTACAAAATACAAAATATCGCAAGTATGACAATTAATAACGTCTGAACGTTAACGGATCCAGGATCGAAGTGGTGACGGATAATTTTTGGGCATAGGGCTCGCTTCCTGACTATCCCCACCTCTTCCTAACCGGCATGCGTCAACGTAACGGATTGTCATGTGACCACGGCACTATGACATCAACGTCAGACGGCAACGAGACGGATCAAAGCGGGAACCGCAAGGCTGAGAGTGATGAAAGACAATTCACATTGTCTCAATATATATATGTATAATTGTATGTATTTTTTGTTATATTTTGTAGATATCTACGTGTGTTTTTTATATTTTTTGTGTATGTACGTATGCATTGATACATGTACGTATATATGTATATTAGGGTATATTCATTCGAATTTTTTTTTTCGTTTTCCGGAAATTTTATTTTATTTTTCTCTTTACCTCAATTTGCTGAGTAACTAACGCAAAATGGAAAAAAATCAGAAAAAAATTAATTTTTTCATTTTGATGATGATTACACAATTTAAGCAACAAAAGTTATTCCTTTAATTGTTTTGTTAAACTTTGAGCAATCGATTCAGATAAACGGTTCAATGGATCGATTTGAAAATTTATCGAGCTTTTAGGGTTACATTAAGCTATTACAAATCACCTGGCAACATTAACCTTTCCATGAATATTTGCAAAATAACGGTGGATTGACTGAAAAACCATATAACGTCAATTTTTTGTACGTTTTTCAAATCGATATTAAGGATGAAAAAAAAATTTTTTTTTCGAAAATAAAAAATGAGGCTTGTGGGAAATTTATTCAAGTTTTTAAAGCTGCCCTCAAAATTACTGTGCGACCATTAGTTGCTGAGATGTAGATAAATGAAAACATAAGGATCCTTTTTCATTTAAGGAGGTTCGAGACCGATTATCTTTTTAGGGGATCTCGTAGATTTTCTATTGTATTTTTGCAAGATTACAACTCCTACACACCGAAATTTCATTGATAGAATATGTTATAAATTGACTTAGTTTTAAGAATTAACACAGTATATTTTTATTAGTATTGCATTAAATTATAAAAAAAATTTTTTTTTAGTCAAATAATTCTTTTTTAATAAAATAAGTGATTAAAAAATAAACGCGGAAGTACGGCAACAGCGTGCTCCCTATTCAAAAATTCCCATAAAATCCACTCAACTGCGACAAAAACCGCATAGAATCCTATAGAGACTGTATTGGTTTCTATGCGGTTTTTGTCGCAAATGAGTGGATTCTATGGGAATTTTTGGACAGGGCTAGTGTTTAGTAATTTTTTTTGTGTAGTATTGTTGGTCACAAGGTTTATTACTAGCTGGAGCTCAGAGGTCCGATATGAGTACTATGTGTTAGTGTGTATAAGTGTGGAAACAATGAAGAATGCCAACTAATTGTTTTTGTTAATAATTATGGCAGAAAAATCATGTAAAATATTTTAGATCATTGCCAAAAAGTCACTTCTCCAAAGTAAATTATTTATTTATTTATTTTTTTATCGTTAAATTTTTAACTATTATAATATTAAAAATTTTATTACTTGCTTGTGTTAGAGAAAATTTTGAAAATTTGTTATATAACTAATAAAAAATCTATCAATTAAAAATTTTCGGCTTACAATTACTAATTATTTTTTATATTTTCTAAAAAGATTATAATAATAGTTATTACTATTATTTTAATTATGAATTTACAAATCTGTTGTCAGATATTCTAAACGATCATCGAAAAAAAGTTTAAAGTTTATAAGTGATTCTTAGTTTTTCAAATTTCCCGCGGTTGTGTCATTTTACACTGCTAGCGTCGTTTCTTTGCTTCACAGCACTTGTGACGTCATCAAGTAAAATTCGCATCTTATTTTATTAATATCTCAGGCAGAATAGCTTCCTAGACCTCGAAACGTCATGATCTGTTAGAAATTCGATTTTCGAAAATCGGACCGAAACCAATAACTTTTTTTTTTTTTGGAAATTTTAAATTTTTTATCAGGAAGTTAAAAATTGGCTAAATAAATAGTGATCGAGTCAATAACCTCGGTGATTTGGAGAATGCCCCATATATGCATGTATTTTATATGTATTTTAAGGCCCTAGAATGCTATTCTAATTATTTTCAGAGTGATGCCTGTGTGTGTGTGTGTGTGTGTGTGTGTGTGTGTGTGTGTGTGTGTGTGTGTGTTTGTATGTGTGTATGTGTATGTATGATTCAAGTAGATAATTATTTACTTTCAACAGCCATTAGAATATCTGTGGGGATAGCTTGCCAATCTCCTTTACCGGTTACGAACATTTTTTTTAGATTTTCTTTGCCAATTATACTATCGAATAGTACCCGGGTCGAATCATCGGGAGTCATATTGTTGTCTATAATAATCTTAAGTTTGAATTCCTCAATCCATACTTTTGATCCTGGTATTAATTCAACCTATTCAATAAAATCATTAGAATGATAAACGATCAGTATAGTTTATTATATAAATACAAAATAAACAATATTCACAAAATCGAAGTGACAATATGAACTCGAAGTTTGCTAAGACGTTAAGTCCGAAAATTCAAAAAATAAAAAAAAATTAGGCAAAGTGTTATTTTTTAAAATTTTCTCTTTTGTTCGCCAAATAGCTGTTTGCCCATTCAACTGTTTCCACGACATTTGTGTGCGTTAAACGATTATCTACATGCAACAAGTAAACTTGTCGCACTCAAATTTACTTCTTGTCGCATGCAGATTATCGTTTAACCCACAAAAATGTCGTGGCAACAGTTGAATCAGCAAAAAGCTACTTGGAGAATAAAACAGCGAGCACTAAGATAGTACTTATATTGCATTAATGATAAAAAAACTGTGTTCAATTCGTGCGGTGTTGTCGATTACCCCCACGAGCGAATGAGCGCACTCACTTCGTTCGTGCGCTCAACTTCGCTCTCGTGGGCAATCGCCAACTTACCGCACTAGTTGTACAATATACTATTAGCACCAGAAGCTTCGAGACTGTGTCGAATATTGCCTTAGATATCAAAACCGATTGATTAGTTCGAAAGATAGCAGCGACCAAAAATTCAAAGAATGACAAATAACCTATTTTTTTTAATTTTCGTACATTAAGAAAAGACAATTTTTTTAACCTCGAAAGAACCAAAGCATAAAAGTAAATGTATCCAAATTTCAAGATTAAAGACTTTGAATATAGCCGGAAGTATCGGATCTGACCTACAGGATCAACCGTTTTCCAGACTTTACTTTTAGACACAATATAATGTGTACGTATGTGTAAATAATTAAACTGATAGAAAATACTAAATTGTATGCAAACCATGCTATCTATTTTTGGTTTAATATCATTGTTATTAATATTCTCAGCAACATCTTTTTTTTCATTAAGATCTGGTTCCAGATTTGAATTATGAGATAGATTCGTGTCATTGTTAACGTCTAAATCCAAATTTCGATTGTCATCCACTTGTAAATTTGAATCATATTTTTACAATATACCAACGGTCTTCAAATTTTGCTTTATACTTTCCATTGATACATTTTACTTCTGATTCGGGAATTATGCTGACAGTTTTAGGTGTTTTTCCAGTCCAGAGAACTAGTACGAATTCCATAATGATATGTAATTTTTTTTTATAAAATTTAATGAAGATTATTATTAATGCAAGAATTTATATAATTAACAAATATCAACTGTGTCAATTATATAACAAGTAAAAAAACTTCAATTCGTATGAGAAAATAAGTTTGATGTCAGCGATAATTAATTAAACGACAATAGCAAAACTGTTTTCAAAAATTTTTGACTGCATTAAGTCTATAGCCTAAAAGAGGAAATATAATGTAATTTTTTTAAACTGACATAATAATAATGAAATGCTTACAGTAATCAATGATGAAAAAGTATTGGTTTACAATTTAAAATTAATGAAACAAGCATCTGATAATCGATCTTATTTTACGAATATTATACTCTTCAACGTTAATAGTTTCGTTGTTATGGAGATGAGTATAAATAGAGATCTTGATTGAAAATAGCTCATATTAGACAACTTCAAGTTGTTGAATACATCTTATATGGTGATTATGACTTCCCTAATGGCCACATACGTTGCAAATTGACGGAAAGATACATCCGAATTGTTACGTCAAGTTGGCTGCAAAGAGTTAGGGCCAGTTTTTCAAACCAGGTTTATTTTAAACCGGGTTTAAATTAATATTGCTAGTACATCTATTCATTACCCTGCTTAAAATATACGATCGATTTTTATAGCTGTATATGTAAGGTCTTACACTTAACTATAGCACTTATCATAGAACTCATTCATTCTTATAAAATCTCTATGGGAATTCATAAGAATTTATCGGATTTTATGAGATTTTCTAAACAGGGTAATAATACCTCTAATTAAGAAAAATGATTTGAAGTGACTCAAAACAATTTGAATCAACAAATGTATAGGAATATACTTAACATGGATTGAATCATTTATCTTAATCAGGGATATAAATATGCCACCAATAACAATTTAAACCCGGATTAAAAATAAACCCGGTTTGACAAACTGGTCCTCAATGTTTAATTAATCGACGCAATATTTCGTGCATCTTTCCATCAACATGAAAGTTAGTTTTAATTTTCGGCTACTTTTTGCAACTTTTGTGCAATATTTTCCCTTAACTTGTTTGCCAGAAGTGGGCGCACATTTACGCAAACTTCTAGTGCGAATTGTACTCGAATTTTATTCGAACTTTAGAATATATTTTAGTAAGCAACAGTTTATCGTTAAATTGATGGAAACTGTTGCTGAGTATATGTTTGCTTAGAAAACCTGGCTACCTGAAAATTGTTATAAGAAGTGATCCTACATAGCCCGGTTGGCCGAATAAAAGTTTCGATCAATTTGACAAGAAGCTTTTGCGAATTATGAGATATTATAACGTTTAACTACAATTGTAGTACAACTTGAACTACGAAGTAGCATAAATCGATGCCCACTTCTGGAAGAGGTTAACAGAAAGAATTGCCTGAAATTAACGGGAAAGTAGCCGAAGAACAAAAGTTATTATTTTTAATTTGACAGAAAAATAGATCTACCATTGAAGGAAGGTTGCTTGCATAGTTAACATAGTGAATGATATGAGACAAAATATAAATTCTATAATCCCATTAGACATTTTCTTCTATCAGTTCAATTTGATTGAAATAGACTATCACAAATTTCGCTAAATTTTGAACTGTAAACGATTGTCGATTAGATTGAAGTATGTTCTTGAAACCAGAAAATGACCGTTCAGTTTCACATGAAGTAGTGGGGGCATACGTCATACTGTGAACGTCTTCTATTGTCCATCCATCAGGAATATCAACATTTTGCACTCCTTAGAGTACTTGAAATATATTCATTAGATCAACAGAAAATACCCTATTGTTTAACAGAACTGTGTGCATTTTGTGTCTGATATTTATAGGGATCGCCATGTTACTTTGTATTATTCTACCAACTTCGGTGATAATATTAATTGACTCCTGTAACGTCATTCCTCTACCTTCTAGTCGCGTAATACCTTCTGTGATAATATGGTAGTTTTCACAATTCTTGAGCACGTTCAACTGCGGCAGCGTCTTGTTCCAATGCTTCAATTACTCGTTGAACTTCCAGAAAATGATTATGGTAATATGTTGCTGCGTTAAGCCATTCACCCCATCGAGTAATTACTGACTGAGGAGGAAGAGGAATGTTTGGGGCCAATACATTAAATAAACGCTTTCTTCTTGGAGACTTCACGAATACGGCTTTTGTTTCAGATATCACGTCGTTTGCAAGTCTGTAAGTTCCACGGATTTCTTCAGCTACTCGGTGCAATCCATGAGCTAGACAAGAAACATGGACAAGTTTTCGATAATTATAATTGGTTTTAAGAGAGTGTCCTACTGCCATCATATATGGAGCTGCATCTGAAACAAATAGCAAAACTTTTTCTCGCCGAATGTCGTTCGGCCAAAGTATTGCTAATGCCTGCTCTACAAACATACAAATTTCGTTTGCATTACCTACTGGAATTTCAGCACAATGGATCATTCGTGGTATTCCTGGATAATTAGAAATAAGTGGCGCAATGATCGCATGCGTAATGAAACGTCCTTGAGTATCGTTTGTCTCGTCAACTGACAAATAAATAGGATTATCACCAACTTCATCTCTAACATCCTGTATCTTCTTAGAATAAACTAAATCTGCGTATGTTTTTCTTAATGTTGAAGCATCGGGAATTTTCCGTTTCATGTAATTTTCTAAGAATCGCACAAACTTATCATTGTTCAGTTTTTCAAATGGAATATCGGCTGCCATAAATGCTTCTGCCATATCATAAAAAAATGCATGGGTCCTTGATGTACATTCATCCTTAGCATCTTCACTAGGCTCTGAACGACCAGTTTGAAGAGCTGTGTTTGTTTGATGTAATTTTGAATTATGATGCCGGCTAATATTTGCTTCAGTAATACAGTTCAGTTTGACTGTACAATATAAACACATAACATGGTCTTCAACAAGCTCATAAATTCCTGCTGGTATTAATAGCACATTCAAAATATCCGCCCATCGCTGAGCAAGAGGTCGTGCTGGTCTCGGCATGGGTGAAATCGGAAAAATATTAGTTTATCAAAAAATACAATAAAAAATTAATACAATCAATAAACGCAGTTGAAGAAATGTCATAATAATTAATAAGATTAAAAAAAATAATACAGTAAAATTAATTTCATACACTAGCAAGAAGAGTAACGATAAAAATTATGAATTTTTAAAGATTAACTGTCAATTACAAATAAACTTTGATGAGATGTACTAACGATTTGACGTTTAAAGTGACTGAAGTTATTTGAGAAAAAAGAGTTGAGAATTGAAAAATTTGAAAAACACAAAACTGTTCTTTACGGACAAATTCAAATTATTGGTTTGATAATAATAAAATAATTATATACTTTATAGGCAAATGTGTAAGTTTTGTAAAAAAATTTTATTCTTCAAAAATAAGTATTGACAGTCTGCTACTGAATATCCTTAAAAAAAAGGTACTAGGTGCGCTTCAATAAATTTTATGAGCCACAATTAATATCTAATAATTACATTTGTATTCTTATACTCATAAGTAGATAATATAAAGTTCCTGTGACTTTAAGAAATTAAGTTGCAGTAATTGTTTAATCTATAAATGAGAAGTTCTTTACTCAGGTAGATAAGGAAGAGTACTGGGTGCCCTATAGAAAACTTTGATAGCCTCAGTTATCGTTCAATAAATTTTTATTACTCTTATTGTCATAAGTCACTTTATGTTGTGGGTAATCAGCCTGAATCAGGGCTGCTAACTTTTTTGCTAACCAAAAATCCAATTTTGTACTGATCGCTTCAAATGAGGGCTCATTCTCCAACGTGTTTGGGCGGATCTAAGATAGATTTGGTTTATTTGTTTATATATAAGACTTTCTAAGCCAAAAGTTTGTACCAAGGGTACAAATTTTGCTTATTTCCCAGGTTAACATTAACATTTTCAAGTTCCGTGCCACACTGCGATATTTGACATATTTTTCATTTCATTCTGTGTATCGACTCTTAAGTCAACCACTAAAACTTAACGTATTCCCATTGCCATAATTTCTGTAGTTTCGTCCTAAGTACGTTAACGGACTCGTCAGTAAGGATATGTTAACGTACTCTAGCCTTAGACTACATTTCTTACTAGTACGCGCTGGCGTAAAACTGTGTTGTGGGCTTTAGCCAGACACTATACTAGGCAAGGGAGGCGGATACCGTCCAAACTACTTGCAACAAAATGTTAGGTGAGCTGTTGTACACTGTTAAAGTATTAAAATAACAGAAATATGCCAATTTTCACTATTACAAGAGTTCAACAAATATTTATAGCTCTTAGTTAGACCTTCCTATCGCCACCGTCCTTTTTACGGTATTATATAGAATTATATATATTTATGAGAAAAATTTATTTTGGAAAATTTGCATGATTTTATGTTATTTTTATCAATTTTGCACACTTTAGTTGCAAAGCTTGGATAGATATCTAGTGTTAGAGACATAAATACATACAGAAAACTCAATCCGCCGTGTAGCTGAACACGCGGAAAAGTTTAATTATAGGTCTTTAAGGTGTAAGCACTTGGAACCTTGAAAAATGTGTGCAGCCCCACTTGTATATAAACACCATGTTGTAATATAAAGTTTCCATGACTTTAAGAAATTAGGTTGCAGCAGTTGTTTAATTCATTTATGAGAAATTAATTACTCAGGAAGATACAGAAAAAGTATATTTAAAGGTAAATTTCTGCGAAAAATTCCTGAGATTTATCCGATTTACTTTTCGCTTAAAATTACGTGAATTTGCTGAGTCTCCGCCGTTAATTACGATTAAACAAATCCCCGAGGATAGATAAAGTCAAAACTGCTCGCTTTATTGTAGTGATCTACTTAACAAGTTCACAGTGTAAGGATGTAGACTGTAAAAAGTACAGCGAATGTCATACCTAATCATTATATGCATAGACAAACCAGAGATTTTTTTATCTGGCTGAGACCCATAAAACTTCTTATAGAACACATTCACTCTCATAAAACCTTGGTAAGTATTTATGAAAATCTACCGCAACTTATAAGATTTTTTCAAGCAGATATTTACCATTGCTTTTAAAATTTTCAAACCCAATGAGTCAGAAAAAGTCATTCATTACCCGAGTCAAAAAACAAATTCGGATTTAAGTCTCAAAGTTCTCAAGGAGGTTTTTGAAGATCAATTTGGAATTTTAACATTGACAAGAGTATAGAAAGATATCCTAGTTTAGTCCTCAAAGTAGTAGTTACGACCAATTTAACCACTTCTTATCAAGTTCTAGAGCTGATTAGATTTGGAAAATGTTTGATTCAGTCGTTTCAAAGATTTTCGCGAAAAACCATATTTTACCAATTCTTTCTCCGACGATATTTCTCGAACGAATGAACCGATTTTGATGGTTGAGGTAGCAATCGATGCGTCTTATCAAGTTTTAGAGCGGATTAGACTTTGAAATCGATCGTTTTAATAGTTTTCGAGAAAGTAAAAAAAAATGTTCTTTTCGTAACTCTTCATTATCTTCGGGTCTACTTGATCAAATGATCTGAAATTTTCAGGAAAGTTGAGGGCCAACGACCTCTTTCGATTGCCGCAAGAAAGATTTGAATCGGTTAATTAGTTTAAAAGTTATGAAAGGTTTACACACACACACACACACACACACACACACACACACACACACACACACACACACACACACTCACATACATATACATTAGGGTAGGCCGAAAATACGCTTTTTTCGGATTTTTATTATTAATACCAAAAATATTTTTCTTTATGCAAAAAAAACAAATTTTTCGGAAAACAAAAAAAATTTTAGGTCGATATCTTAGGCTCACCAAATCCCGCTAAAGTTAGAAGTTGTTTAAAAATTTTTTTCCAACATATTTTGATCGGAAATTTAATTCTCTACATAAAAGTTCCTATAATAAAATTACGTAAAGTTGATAGTTACTGAGATAATTGCAATTTTGTTCTAGAAAATATAATTTTTCAAGATATTATCACTTTTTTAGGGTAAAATATGAATTTTATTATAAAAATTTCATGGAAAATCAAATTTCTTACAAAATTGGTCTTCTGGTAAAAACTTGAAATTTATAGTTATTCAGAAACTGGCAGTTTTATGTTTAGATATCACATTTCTCGTTATTCGGTGGTTTTCACCAAGAATTGCTATTATCTTTGTAACTATCAACTTTGAATAAATATTTATTAGGTCTGTTTTGTAGAAAATTGAATTGCCTACGAAATTTTTATGATAAAATTTGTTTCTGAAAAAGTAATAATATCTTGAAAAATTTCATTTTTTAGAGCAAAATGGCAATTATCTGAGTAACTATCAACTTAACGTAATTTTATTATAGGACCTTTTTTGTAGAGAATTAAATTTTCGATCAAAATGTGTTGGAAAAAAAATTTTAAACAACTTATAACTTTAGCGGGATTTGGCGAGCCTAAGATATCGACCTAAAATTTTTTTTTATTTCCGAAAAATTTTTCTTTTGTACGAGGAAAAATATTTTTGGTATTAATAATGAAAATTCAAAAAAAGTGGATTTTCGGCCCACCCTAATATACATACAGCCACTCGGACATCATTCTGCAAATAGTCACAATAGCTTCCTAGGACCTCAAAACGTCGACATCTGATGAAAATTCGATTTTCGAAAATCGGGGTGAAAACAATAACTTCCCGAATTTTCGAAAATTTAACATTTTCTTAGCGGGAAGTTAAAAATACTACAATAATTAAAGTTCAAAGACCTTCAACACTTAAATTATATTTTTTAAACACTCTATTGTTAGACTAATGGATGTCGATGCTCAGCATGTTAATGTAAATGAAAATTCGGAGATTAAGTTGAACCCAGGCACTGTATGGAGAAATAGTTCTGCCATTCATCGTTTACTAAACATGAAAGTGTTAACTATCGCGGATTACAAATCCCGGCACTAATTTTGATGTTTATGGTGTGTTTATGTTCATAGCAGATCCGAATTACGGTAAATTACCGTATTTTGATTGAAATCCGGATTCTGTGGAAAGAACAAGTTTCGCTAACTCTTTTGTAACGGGGTAAATTGGGTTAATTTATCGACTAAAATCGTGATTTATCACTGATAGTCACCTACCCTACCTGCTACCCCAAATGAGCGTTCTATTAAGTTTTTCGACTTGTCGCCGGGCGCGCTAATTGAAAATACTCTGACGCTAGGCCCAATCAAAATTAATTAAGGGAGGAGTTTTCCGATCATTGCCGAAAATAATCGAGCTGAATTAATAAAACTACAAGATAGCAACGAAAAAGGACAGTAGTGGCCGGGACGACCGGACTGAACAAACGTCCACAACAGAACCAGTAGTGACCGGAACGACCAGACTGAACAGACGTTTAAGACAGAGTCGGGCAAACCATCTAGACGCCAAGAAGTTACAACCGGGAAGCACCGAGCCGGGAGGACTGGACTTCCACCTAGACGCGCAGACACGGACCAGGACAACTACAAAGACCAGGACAATTATTGGACCAGGAAAACTAATACTTGACAACTAAGTGAGAAAGAAACAACATAACTCGTGTTAGGTATTTTGTAAAATACTCTCGTAATATTTTATTAAAAATACACGTAATTAACCGTCGTGTACGCGAAATATTGTCGTGTCTATTAACGCGTAATAAAATAATCAAATACCGGTCTTAACATATTTAGCTTTGTTATTTCCAGGCAGGTTGTGTTAGTCATTTGCCGGAAAATTCTTCTGGAATTTTCCAGGCAGGTTAAGTAAAGCATTCGCCGGAAAAGCAATTGCGATCTAGTCAAAAGTATCTAGTCATTAATAATGAGATAAATAAATCATAATTAAGTTAAATAAATTAAATAAAAATCAATCAACAAAATATAAAAGTAAAATGTGTCGTGAAGTAAAACGTGGTTGAGTTTGAATATTGGATATAGAGTTGGTGAATAAATTGTTAAGCGGTAAAATAATATAAATCCTAAAACCGGCTTAACAAAACTGTTGATAAAAGAAAGGTTCACGTTTGTAAGAAATTAGTTATTGTTAATCGATTGATGATTTTAATTTAGTAAATAATTATGTGGAAAGTAAATTTATATGAGTAAATAGATAAATTGGAATTTTATAATGATAAAAGTGAGTGAGTGAAAACGTAATTATGAAAATGGTTGATAATTAAAGAAGTTATAAATAAATGTCGTAAATGAGTGAATTAATCAGGAGACACGGTAGTGTCTCGCGCCAAGTACACGTTTAAACACACATGTATATGTGTGAAGTGTCATGGTGCGAGCCTGCCGTGTCTCTATACCGTAGACCGAACGGTATTTAGCTCCAATTTTTAAAAACTTTTTTAAAAAACAAAATTTTTAGAAAATTCCTTTTTCAGTCGAAAGATGATTGATTGTTCGTCATAAAATTATGAAACTTTACCCATTTTAGTAATGAGAACTAATTTAAATAATGAAATTAGGCCAGCATATACTATAGCACCCCCATTTTTAATAGTTTTACAATTTTTTTCATGCGAAAAGGGCACTGCCAGAGAATAAACACTTATAAGAAATGCCATGATTCAGTAAATGATATATATTTTTCTACAGCAATAATTAATTTTTTCGCCACCAGTGGAGCACCAGTCTATATTTTTTACTATAGTTTGATATGAAATTTACCCTGATAGTCACCTCAACTGCAAATTAACTCCTCTAATAGCCACTTTAGCTTGAAATTGACTGTAATTTGACATCATTGAAATTTCCTGCCCGAATTTGCCAATAATTTAACAGTAAAAGTTGAAAAGAAAAATTTGCGGTTAATTTTTGCTCGATTTAGAGGTAATCTTTTATAGAAAATAATTGTTGGTAACGTTCGTTCTTTGCATTTCAGATCATAAGCAAATTATACATAAAATGTCTATACAACTTGCTGTACAATATGACGTAAATTTACTACCCGAATTAGAATGCGAATTCACTTCCAAAGCTGACTAGAAAAAATTTTTCGTCAATTTTGAGGCAAAGTTTTACATCAATTTATTGTTAATTTGACTCAAAAATTGTTAAGATTTTTTTTTCCCTCAAATTGTAGACATATTCATGTATAAATTTGCTTTCCTTCTGAAATGATAAGAACGAACATTAGCGACTTTTTTATTTTTAGTAAAAAATGACCTCTAAATTTAGCAAATATTAACCGCAAATTTTTCTTTCCAACTTTTACTGTTAAATTGTCGATAAATTCGGGCAGCAAATTTCAGGTAATTTCAAGCTAAAGTGGCTCGGTGAAAATGTGCCACGGCTAGTCTAGGGAAACGTACATATTTCCCCTAGACAAGCCGTGGCACATTTTTGCCGAACTGCTAAAGTGGCTATTAGGGTTAAGTTTATTGAAAGTTTCACTTTAAATTAACGGTAAGTTTACATCAAGTTTGCATCAACCCTACCCTGATAGCCACACATTACTCAGTAAGGTCTACAGAACAACACTTTCGGCTAACTCAACGAGAAAGTTTCTGGCAAACCTTAGCTGGATATAATACTTTCCTTTGAGTTGGCTTCAAAATACGGCAGTAGCTTCAATGTAATTTGACAGAAAAACTTGTCGTCAACTTGAAATAAAACTTTCAATTAACTTAGCGTCAATGTCTGACAGTAATACTTGTAGTCAAAGTGAATTCAACTTAACAGACTATTTACTGTCAATTTGAAGGTAACCTGCTTGTTCTCCAACACTTTCCTTTGTCCTAATAGCACAGTTTGCTTTAGCAAAAGATTACTTACAAAAGTTTCCTTGAATTTTTCCTCGAATTTCCGTCAGCTTCGGACATTTCCGTTTTTGACGTCAATTTCTATACAACTCGCAATACAATTTGACGTAAATTGACTACCCGAATTAGAATGCAAATTCACTTCAAAAGCTGACTAAACAAAATTTTTCAGGCAGTTTTACATCAATTTATTGTTAATTTGACTTATAAAGTATTTTTTTACCCTCAAATTGTAGACATTTCTATGTATAAATTTGCTTACCTTCTGAAATAGTAATGTTGCGTAAATTTCAAATGTTCGCGCCAGAACACTTGATAATTTGACGCTCTACTATATCAGAGGTGCTGCTGTCGACGCGCCCTCTGATACTCGGAATTTCAACTCGATAGCCAGCTACGCGGCAACTCGCATTATTCTACATCACTTGTGATAGACCACCACGTGCTACAAGGTTATTATAATTTCCAATTACATCGTGCTAATTATCGTGCTTCGTTAATTACATTAATTTGATTACTACTCGCAAAATCATCAGGTATTATTATTCATCTATATTTGTCATTCTTACTCTTAACTTAATTAATAAAATCTGTGATCATTTTTGTGTTGACCACGTGTCAAAATAACCTGCCGGCTATATATATATATATATATATATATATACATATACTCGCAATCACGTGACTTTGCAGCCACAAATAATTATTCTTAATTACATTTACTTTCATTACTCATCGATTAATTATTTACTTGGACATGATGTCAACTGGGGTGACTGATGTCATCATTCAGTCATCCAGTAATCTTAATCTCAAAAATCAATATCAAATTTTATTTGTGACTGCAAAGTAATTATTATACGTTCAGACTCGGCTCGTTACGCTTCTTATATTTTTTCTCTTCTTACTCGTACTCAGTGTCGCGAATAAAAATTAATTGTGACTAAAATTTATACTCGAACTATTGATGATAGTTGTAAATCATTAATTGTTAATAATTTATTCTTTATTGCGCTCTTTGTGTAAATTAATTCACGTGTATGGTGCCGTGTAAATTTATAAACTCGTATTCATTAAACCCAACACACTCGATCTTCAACTACGCTCTATATGTATATAATATAATGTTCATGTGTACGGTGCCATGCAATTTATATTAACTAAATTCAACTCAAATGCACTCGAATAATGTTTAAGAAGTGCTCCGATATAAACTCGTGATCGACTCTTGTACTCTTGCTATTATCTGTGATTTATTTTTGTTAAATATGGACAATACATTGAAAAGTGAATTTTTATTTCTTTCACTATCCCGATCCAGCAAACTAAATATTTAATGTAGTTTTAAGTTAATATTTTACATTATGGTCCTTCGAGCCGGATCGGATGGTGGAAACCGCGTAAAAGTGATCACAGACTAAACTCTTGCTCCTACAATCAATAAATTTTAATATTACAATCAATTCATCAGATTCAATGGCTGATGAGAAGAACTCGAAGGGAGATGGAGCGTCCAAGGACGATGCTCCCTCTCTCCCACTCACTCCAACCGTCGTCATCACCGGTAGTGATGAGCACTCGACCACGCCAACTGGGATATTACCAAATCCACCTGGTAATCCCAGCGACTCCGACTTCACTGATGTGGAGACCCGCAAGGCACTCGACACTCAAGATCCCAAGAAGCGCACTCGCAGGAAGTCCGCCAAGGGATGCGAACTCGAGCTCAGGATCAGCAGTCAACTGTCCAGATTGAAGCTGATCTCCGACATTGAAACTCGTGCTTCAGCACTCACCGCTGCGGCAGGTATAGCATCACTCAATGCTCGACTCGACGTACTCACCCAGGAGTGGCAGGAATTCTCCGTTGTCCACGACTACCCGGGAGCCAACGCAACGGAGGAATTCCTCTAACACTCGTACATCAAAGATGGCATCTTTGATGTAAAATACCGGTCTTACCTGGGAGCTCGCACTCGCCTATCAACACTCATCCACGAACTCGACACTCCTGCTCAACCCGCTCAAGCTCAGAACTCGACTCAACGCTCACATAGTAGCGTCACTCTTGCTCCACTCAACATCACGCCATTCTCTGGTGACTATGCCAAGTAACCAGAGTTCAGGGACATGTTCAAGTCCGTCGTCATCAATCGTGCTGGCCTGGAGGACGTCGAACGTCTTCATTACCTAAAGACGTACCTCACAAGTCAAGCGGCTCAAGCGATCGCCAACACACCGTTGTGTAATGAAAGCTTCTCACTCGCCTGGGGTGCCATTTGCAAACGGTATGATGTACCTCGCTTACTCATCGGTGCTCAGCTCGACAAGCTGGTCAAACTTCCAGCACTCACCTCGCGCTCGTCAAAACAACTTTACTCGCTGATTGATCAGACCCACGAGGCGATCAATGCACTCTTGGCTCAAAAGGTCAATCTCCAGGATGGGGACTGCTACCTGCTCACTCACATCATCATCTCAAAACTCGACCGCTCAACTCGTGAAGCTTGGGAATTATCATTGGGATCTTCGGTGGAATTCCCAAAACTCAAACAGCTGCGTCAATTCCTGACGGATCGTGCTCGTGCTCAAGAAAGGTACGAAGAAAGTACTGCCAAGGCTGGTGACCAGCACAAATTCAGTCACTCGAACTCGCACTCAAGCTCCAAAGGCCATAAGACCTCCTATGCTCATATGGCAACATCCTCGGCTCCAAAATCGGCTGGAATATCAACACCAGCAAGCGCTCAACCCAAGGTGGTGGCCAAAGCACAGTATCCGTGCGACCTGTGCCAAGGTGATCACTACCTGGTCAGATGTGACCAGTTTGGCAAGATGACTCCACAACAACGAACTCAGCTGGTGATCCAAGCCAGATTGTGCCCAAACTGTTTTGGACACCACCGAGTCGAGTCTTGCAACTCGCAATTCACCTGCAGAGTGTGTCAGGAACAGCACCACTCTATGATTCACCCAGGAATCCCTGCAACTCCAGCTCGAAGTGCTCCTGCTCAAACTCAATAAGGATTTGCGCTTCCGCACGACACTCAAGCACTCGACACTCACTCGCACTCGCCTACTACAAGCTCACCGCACTCAAACAACACTCTTGCCCACACTCAAGCTCAAAATACTCATGATCACAGCACTCGTACTCATCACTCGCCAACTCAGAACTCAGTACAACTGGTTGTACTCAAACTCATCATTACGCTACGTTACTAGCGACTTGTCAAGTCTACGTAGTGACCAAGTTAAGTACTCATCCAATACGCATTCTCTTAGATACCGGTTCTGAGATATCCTTTGTTTCAGATTCATTGGCAAGAATGCTCAATATTTCTCGTGCTCGATCACACCTTACCATCCTAGGGATAGGTGCAGCTAAAGCTGGCCATACCAGGGGATGTGCAACTCTCACTCTGCGCTCATACCACTCGGATCAACCACTCACGATAAAGGCTCACATCCTCAGTGGTTTAACTGCTCGATTACCATCTGACCAAGTCCAAAACACCGACTTGGCACAGTACTCGCATCTCACGCTCGCAGATCCAGAGTTTGGAACCCCAGGTCCAACGGATGTCATCCTTGGAGCTGATTACTACGGCCAGGTCATCACTGGCGAGATCATCAAATGCAAATCTCCTGGATTACTCGCCCAAAATACAATCTTTGGCTGGATTATCATTGGTCCAGTCCAAGCTCGGCTCAACGAACCACTGAGAATTCATCATGCTGTCTCCAATCATCATGATCAAGATCTTCAAGACTTACTAACTCGATTCTGGCTCCAAGGAGAGGTCAGTCCAACTCAACTACGCTCATTAACTCCCGAAGAAGAGGCTTGTGAAGCTCACTTCCGGGACACTCACACTCGAGACAGTTCTGGCAGATACATCGTCAGACTGCCATTGGTATCAAACCCGCAACAACTGGGGAACTCATACACAGCAGCCCGTCGCTGCTTACAACATCTCATGCGACGGCTTGATCATGATGCTCGGCTCAAAACACTCTACATGAACTTCATGGCAGAGTATCTCGAACTCAAGCACATGGTGCCTGCGGCATCATCAACATCATCAATTCAATACTTCCTACCCCACCATGGGGTACTGAAGGAAGACAACAACAACTTCAAGATCCGTGTGGTCTTCAACGGCTCAAAACCAACCAGTTCAGGACTCTCACTCAACGACATCATGCATACCGGGCCAAAATTACTCGTTAACATCTTCGACGTACTCATCAGCTCGCGACAACACCGGTTCATCTTTATCACAGACGTTACCAAAATGTACCGACAGATTTTGGTTCATGAAAGGGACCAAGGTCTGCAACAAATACTCTGGTTTGATAAGGAAGGAAACATCATCCCCTTCAAACTTACTACAGTTACTTATGGGACGAAATCAGCTCCATTTCTTGCTGTTCGAGCCCTGATCCAATTGGTCGAAGATGAAGGACATAGATTCCCACTCGCAATCGATCCACTCACTAAAGGTCGGTATGTCGACGACATTTCCGGAGGCGCAGATGATCTCGAGTCATTGCAAGCAGTTGCAGATGATATCGAGGGTCTGTGCAAGGCGGGCGGATTCCCACTCGCCAAATGGGCAAGCAATCATCGCAAACTACTTCAGCTCAATCGTGCGGAAGCGATTACAAAATACAAAATAGAGGATCCAGAAGTCAGCACCAAAATTCTTGGGATGTACTGGTCTTCAAACAAGGATCAATTCTCTTTCAAACACTCGCCATCATGCTCAACTCAACCATGCACAAAGCGTGCAATTCTATCAGAGATTGCTCAGATCTTTGATCCACTGGGATTCTTATCACCACTCATATTTCAAGCCAAAATGTTCATGCAAGAACTTTGGCTTGTAAAACTCGGCTGGGACACTCCATTGTCTGCCGAACTGCGTCAGAAATGGATTTCATTCAAGACTCAACTCAACATGATTCACATCATCAAGATTCCCAGATGGATCCACTCGTCCACGAACTCGGCTCTAGAAATCCATGGATTCTCCGATTGGCGATGGCTGCGGTAGTTTTTATCAAGGTCCTACTAACAACTCGAACTCAGAGAGCAAAGGTTACGCTGCTTTGCTCTAAAACCAAGGTGGCACCGTTGAAACCCCTAACGATTCCACGCTTGGAACTCACCGCGGCTCACATGTTGGCAAAACTCGTCAACCACTGCCAGACTACTCTCAACTACTCGCATGTGCCAACGTATCTTTGGACCGATTCATCAATCACGCTCACGTGGATACACTCGCACCCGTCTCGCTGGAAAGACTTTGTCAGGAATAGGGTGTCATTTATTCAAGAACTCATTCCAGATGGCCACTGGAAGTTTGTCCCTGGCACTGACAATCCAGCAGATTGTGCAACTCGAGGCTTGACAACCAGTCAGCTTAAAACTAATCAACTATGGTGGTCTGGCCCATCATGGTTGCTCGAAGACTCGCCGTCCTGGCCAACCAGTCCCATTCATAAAGATGCAGATACTCACCTGGAAGAACGTCCAGTCAAATCACTCTATGTTTCGGCTCAACCACTCAACTCGTCTTGGACGCTAATGGAACGTCCAATCCCACTGTTGCGCATGCTCAGAGTTACAGCAATTTGTGGGAGGGTACGCGACATGATCAAACGCATACCACACTCGACTCTTGCTCGTCCACTCACATCAACTGAAATCAACCTCGCACTCCAGTTCTGCATCAAGGAAACTCAACGTATTCATTTCTACTCTGAACTCCAATTACTCGCAAAACAGGCATCATGGCCAAAGGATCACCCATTTGCTCGGTTGGTGGCTTATCAAGACACCGATGGCATCATCCGAGTAGGGGGGAGATTGGAAAATGCTCCAAACTCAGATCAACAGAAGCATCCTGCAATTCTACCTCGTGATGCTGCTCTAACTCGACTCGTCATCTCTGATGCCCATCAGCGTACCATGCATGGTGGTACTCAACTCACACTCGCTCATACTCGACTCCGATACTGGATCATTGGTGGACGTCAACCAGTACGTTCACACATACTCAAATGTCTCGTCTGTGCTCGTCATCGAGGTGTTCGGGCTCAGCAATTAATGGGACAACTCCCAACTCAACGTGTCACTCCAGCGCCACCATTTTCTCACACTGGAGTCGATTACGCTGGTCCAGTATCAATCAAATCATGGAAAGGTCGAGGATCCAGGATATACAAGGGCTGGATCTGTGTGTTTGTCTGTCTGACCACATCAGCAGTTCACGTCGACCTTGTCAGCGACTACTCATCATCAGGATTCATAGCAGCTCTCCGACGGTTTATTCACCGTCGAGGGGTATGTACAGCGCTCTACAGCGACTGTGGAACAACATTCCAAGGCGCATACTCTAAACTCAAGCGGCTCTTCACTCAAGGCACTCAAGAATCTCATGCTCTACTCGATTGGGCCACTGTGCATCAAATCACATGGCACTTCAATCCCCCTGCTGCTCCCCATATGGGTGGTAAATGGGAAGCCGCAGTGAAATCGGTGAAACACCACCTGACTCGCACACTCGGAGAATCAGCCTTCACGTTTGAAGAACTTACGACTCTTTTAACGCAAGTGGAGGGGATTTTGAACTCGAGACCATTGGAGGCTCTATCCGACGATCCTCAGGATCCTTCATCGCTCACTCCAGGTCATTTTCTCATTGGGAGACCAATCGTTGCGATCCCTGAACCTTCACTCATGGATACAGAAGTATCAAGAATCTCTCGCAAAAGTGACTGCACTCCATCCAGGAAAGGACAACCTCACTCGAGTGGTAACCATTCAAACAGCCACTGGTACTCTCACTTGTCCAATTGCCAAGCTCGCACTCTTACCACTTGCTCCAGAACCAGATGCTCAACTCAATGGCAGTCTACTCATCAATCATCAGGTGCTCAAGATCATAATCAGCAACTCTGTTCCTGATGGCGGGCGGAATGTTGCGTAAATTTCAAATGTTCGCGCCAGAACACTTGATAATTTGACGCTCTACTATATCAGAGGTGCTGCTATCGACGCGCCCTCTGATACTCGGAATTTCAACTCGATAGCCAGCTACGCGGCAACTCGCATTATTCTACATCACTTGTGATAGACCACCACGTGCTACAAGGTTATTATAATTTCCAATTACATCGTGCTAATTATCGTGCTTCGTTAATTACATTAATTTGATTACTACTCGCAAAATCATCAGGTATTATTATTCATCTATATTTGTCATTCTTACTCTTAACTTAATTAATAAAATCTGTGATCATTTTTGTGTTGACCACGTGTCAAAATAACCTGCCGGCTATATATATATATATATATATATATATATATATATATATATATATATATATATATATATATATATATATATATATATATATATATATATATATATATATATATATATATATATACATATACTCGCAATCACGTGACTTTGCAGCCACAAATAATTATTCTTAATTACATTTACTTTCATTACTCATCGATTAATTATTTACTTGGACATGATGTCAACTGGGGTGACTGATGTCATCATTCAGTCATCCAGTAATCTTAATCTCAAAAATCAATATCAAATTTTATTTGTGACTGCAAAGTAATTATTATACGTTCAGACTCGGCTCGTTACGCTTCTTATATTTTTTCTCTTCTTACTCGTACTCAGTGTCGCGAATAAAAATTAATTGTGACTAAAATTTATACTCGAACTATTGATGATAGTTGTAAATCATTAATTGTTAATAATTTATTCTTTATTGCGCTCTTTGTGTAAATTAATTCACGTGTATGGTGCCGTGTAAATTTATAAACTCGTATTCATTAAACTCAACACACTCGATCTTCAACTACGCTCTATATGTATATAATATAATGTTCATGTGTACGGTGCCATGCAATTTATATTAACTAAATTCAACTCAAATGCACTCGAATAATGTTTAAGAAGTGCTCCGATATAAACTCGTGATCGACTCTTGTACTCTTGCTATTATCTGTGATTTATTTTTGTTAAATATGGACAATACATTGAAAAGTGAATTTTTATTTCTTTCACCATCCCGATCCAGCAAACTAAATATTTAATGTAGTTTTAAGTTAATATTTTACAAGTAAGAATGAACATTACCGACTTTTTAACTTACCGCCAAGAAAATTGTAAATTTTCAAAAATTCGGGAAGTTATTGGTTTCGGTCCGATTTACGAAAATCGAATTTTCATCAGATGTCGGAGTTTTGAGGTCCTAGGAAGCTATTCTGACTAATTTCAAGATGATGTCCGAGTGTATGTATGTATGTATGTATGTACGTACGTATGTAAATACCTGTATCTTTTGAACGGATGAACCGATTTGGAACTTTAAGGTGTCATTCGACGCGGCTCGTCAATATCTTGAAGCTGTAAGAAAATGGAGCTTGATTGGTGGGGCTCGTTCAGAGATATTCCAAAAATAAAATTTTTTCAAAAATGTTTTTTTTGAATAACTTTTAATGTGCTCGATGGATTTATTCCAAAATGGACTGGGCTCTAGAGCTTTATAAGCCGCGTCGAATGTCACCTCAACCATCAAAATCGGTTTATTCGTTAAAGAGAAACCGTTGTCGAAAGAATTTAAAAAAAAAATTTTTTTTATTTTTTATGAAATATCTCAAAAACGACTCGATAAATCGCATTCAAAATTTGATCAGCTTTAGAACTTGATAAAACGACTCGATTGCCACCTCAACCGTCTTAATCGGTTTATTCGTTTGAGAGATATCTTTGGAGAAAAAATAGTAAAAAACTATTTTTTTCTAAATCAACAGCATACAAACGTATTTTCGAGCTCGAAATGTATTCACAATAATGTTTTCGAGGTTTTTGAGCTCGAAAACAGTGGGAAGTTTTGGGGCTGGCCCGCAGGGTCAACTGACAAACCGATTTTTTTTTCTAGTAAAAAATTAACCGCAAATTTTTTTTCCAACTTTTGCTGTCAAATTGTCTGAAAATTCGGGCACTAAATTTCAGGCAATTTTAATGTCGAGGTACTTCAATTTCAAGCTAAAGTGGCTATTAGGGTGTGCTATTAGGGTCAGTAAGATTTAGTATAGAAATATACCCTATAAAAACTGTACTATTAGGGCAGTTTGCTTTAGCAACAGTTTACTTTACAAAAGTTTCCTCGAATTTT
Organism: Microplitis mediator; assembly: GCF_029852145.1. Lineage (NCBI taxonomy): Eukaryota > Metazoa > Arthropoda > Insecta > Hymenoptera > Braconidae > Microplitis > Microplitis mediator. The sequence goes on along the minus strand of NC_079974.1, from coordinate 7,417,828 downwards.
TCGTCAAATTTTCGTCAACTTTGGATTTTTCCATTATTTACGTCAATTTGTGGGCAACTTGCTATTGAATTTGACGTAAATTTCCTGCCCGAACTAAAATGCAAATTCACTTCAAAAGTTAACTAGAAAAAAGTTGTCGTCAATTTTCAGGCGAATTTTGTCAATTTATTGTTAATTTGAGTGGAAAAATTGTTAAGTATGTTTTTACCGTAAATTGTAGACAATTTCATGAATAAATTTGCTTACCTTCTGAATTGGTAAGAATGAACATTACCGACTTTTTTTTTCGTGAAAAGTTACCCTGATAGCCAGAGTTCCTAATCAGAAAGTTGGTGTACCTGAGTTGCAACCAACTTGACGACAAGTTGTCGACAACTTTCAGCTCGTGTAACTGTTGACTACATGTTGGCTACAAGTTGCTCAAAAACTTGGCGACAATCTACTGCCGCAACCTGTCACCAAGTTTTTGAGCAACTTGTAGACAAGTTGTCGGCAACAGTTACACGAGCTGAGAGTTGTCGACAAGTTTCTCGGAAAGTTGCCGACAACTTATGGAAATGCGAATTCTTGCGGCCAATCTGGTGACAGGTTGCGGCAGTAGGTTGTCGACAAGTTGCGGCCAACTTGGCTTTCAGGGTACCTTTAAATTGAAGAAAAATTAACCGCAAATTTATATTTTCAACTTTTGCTGTCAAATTGTCAACAAATTTGAGCAGCGAATTTCAGGAAATTTAACAATTAAAATTACTAAAGTTTGCTGTTCGAATTTGCCGACAATTTGACAGCAAAACTAGAATAAAAGTTTTCTTGAATTTTTCGTCAAATATTTGTCAATTTCGGTCATTTTCGTTACTGACGTCAGCTTGTATACAAGCTATTTATGTTTTTCAAGTTCACTAATTGATTGACAGGTGGAGGCACTTGAGGCCACTGAGGACGTAACCACTTCCTTGAATTTTTTGTGAAATATCCGTCAACTTGAGGCTTTTCCATTTTTGACAACAATTACCCTGATAGCCACACCTTACTCAGTAAGTTCTGCAGTGAAACATTTTCGGCTACCTTAACGAAAAAGTTTCTGGGAAGCTTGGCTGGATAATACTTTCTTTTTTAAGTTGGCTTCAGAATACGGCAGTAGCTTGAAATTAACTTGCGGTTCAGGTGGCTTTCAGGGTTAAAATTAAATTTTTAATCAACTTAACGTCATTGCCTGACAGTAACCCTAATAGCCACTTTAGCTTGAAATTGACTGTAATTTGACATTGAAATTGCCTGAAATTTGCTGTCCAAATTTGCCGACAATTTGACAGCAAAAGTTGGAAAGAAAAATTTGCGGTTAATTTTTCCTCAATTTAGAGGTAAATTTTGACTACACAAAAAAGTCGGTAATGTTCATTCATACCACTTTAGAAGGTAAGCAAATTTATACATAAAATTGTCTACAATTTTACGGTAAAAAATTACTTTACAATTTTTTAAGTCAAATTAACAATAAATTGATGCAAAAATTTGCCTGAAAATTGACGAAAAATTCAACGAAACTTTTGTAAGTAAGCTTTTGCTCAAGCAAACTGTGCTATTAGGGAAAAAGTCCGACGTTGGCGTATATATTTGACGTTAACTTTAAAGGGAACTGTCCTTAAATAACTGCAGCTCTTTGTTTTATAAAAATTGATTAATCAGATTATGATATTTAGCAGTACAAAATTATTACTATAATTGTTAACAAACAATTTTATTGTTTCTACAAAATAATACTATAAACAATATATGCTCACGTGTCTTAAATTATAACTCGATTTCTAATAGTGTAGATTAAAATCAATCTCAATCAACACGACAAAAAAAAGACAAATCCTACCAAAAACAGATTCTCTGTATAAAATCGCGCCAGGTACATGTTTAAAATTTTTTATAATTAAGAAAAGATTCTTTTTACAAAAAAATGAATCAAATCGAAAAAATACCAAGTACCTAATATAATTCGAAATCATGGAAAACATTTTCATAGAATTGAACAAAAAATTGAAAAAAAAAATTTCAATGTACTTGGTGTGCGTTACTAAATTTATTCAAGCAAAATTAATTTCTAGAATTGATTTTGCATATAAATTATTTTCTAATAAAATTGAATGATATTCTTTTTTTCCAGTTTATAAGCACACCAAGTACATTGAAATTTTTTTTTTTCAATTTTTTAATCAATTCTATGAAAATGATTTCCATGATTTCGAATTATATTAGGTACTTGGTATTTTTTCGATTTGATTCATTTTTTTGTAAAAAGAATCTTTTCTTAATTATAAAAAATTTTAAACATGTACCTGGCGCGATTTTATACAGAGAATCTGTTTTCGGTAGGATTGTTAAATCGCGTAGAGGGCCCAGGGGACCGTGCGAAAAAATTAGATAAGGTTTTATCACGTAGAGGGTCAAGGTGACCGCGTGAATTTGTTGTAAAGGTTTTATATCACGTAGAGGGTCCAGGGGACCGCGCGAAAATATTAAATAAGGTTTTATCACGTAGAGGGTCAAGGTTACCGCGTGAATTTGTTGTAAAGGTTTTATATCACGTAGAGGGTCCAGGGGACCGCGTGAATTAATTCATTAAGGCAAAAGTCGCGTAGAGGGTCCAGGGGACCGCGCGGGTATTATAATTAAGGTTTTAGCCACGTAGAGGGTCTCGTTGACCGCGTGAAATAAATTTATAAGTTGTGTGTGTGTGTATTATCAGTCCAGGGGACTTAGAGTGAGCGTGTGTATGTAACAGCCAAAGGTAGTTGGCGTTATTAATTATTGTTTAAGATTGTTAAAGGTACTTGACGTTAGGTACTAAAGGTTTATAAAAGGTAATAAGGTTTACAAGGTTTATAAAGTTATAAAGGTTTAAAATGGAATATTGTCGAGGTTTATAAAATAAAGGTTTAGAGTGAAATATTGTCAAGGTTAAATAAAGATTAAAATTGTTAAAAGTGGAATAAAATTAATTAATTATAAATTATCCTTCCTCTTTCTTCTCTGATAAATTAAACAAAATTTACACCGACCCTGATGATCTAAGATCCGGCTCTGGGAGGCCGTTATTACTTCCAGTGGCGCCCTTAGTAAGGACGACCAGAGTAACAGCATAGCCCTGTTATACTTGAATGAAGAACGTACAGGTGAAAATTGTATCCGTTGCACTTACCGAATTTTGACACTAATGTCGATGCCCAATAAGTTTATAAGAATAGCAGCTTGTAGGCCAATCGAAATTGAGATTATGTATAGAAAACAGGATGTGCCAACTCGTTAATAAAGAACTTACAAGTTAATAATATCTATAAAAAGCTCGTAGATGAAGGGAAATACGATGTCTGTAGCAAGAATAAGTTCTGCAAGCTTTCTAATAAATGCATTACTAGTAAAAATTATGTCTGTGCCAGATACCGATATCCAACTTTGAATTTTATACTCGGGGTATTGATCTAAAGAAATCTAGTATATGACGTAAAATGCCATTTCTGTGTCAAGAATAAATTTAGTTTATTGTCTAATAATCAACTTACAAGTCAAAATTCTGTTCATTGCAGATACCGACATCCGACTATAATTTTGATGCTGTATGTGTTTATTTAAAGAAAAGTCTCAGATGGAGTGAAATTAGGATTCTGTATGGAACATGATTTGTGCTAATTTTTTCACAATAAACTTATTTAAATCTGTGTCCGTCGCAGATATCGACATCCAACATCATTTCGATGTTCAATGTATATTTATAGATAGCAGCTCGTAGGTCAATAAAAGTGCAGCTATTGTATCGAGAATAACTTACGCCAACTTGTTTAATAAACAAACAGAATAAATTTTGTCCGTCGCAGGTACCGTGTAACGATCGTTACATATGGATCGCGATTTAACCATTTAATTAATTTTTCAATTTTTAAAAATCATTTTGTAAACAAGAAGTATATAACTACACCCAAAATCCTTGCGTTAAGATCTTCCCATTTTTTCGCAGGTACCTATGTAAGTGCATGCACAATGAGTAAGAATAACAAAGGCCGACAGATAAAATGATATACCTGTCTCTCTCTCTCTCTCTCACTCGAAGGGCAGAGTCTATCCTCACACCTAACTTCGTTACTTAGCCGTATACTGTATACTCATCTTGCATCTACACTTACCTGCGTACACCTATTGACAATGCAGCCGCAAGAGAGTATGTATGTGTGTGTGTATGTAAGGGCATAGTACCCAAAACAGGTTTAGCTGCGACTCGGCGGGACACCTGCACGTGTGCACCGGACTTCTAATTAAAATTCAAACGTATACAAAGACTCTATGATCATCTCATTTACATATTCCAAGTCACCTATGACATTTCGAAAATCATACCCGGATCCATGTACTTACTATAGAGCATTTACTCATCTCGTTGTTGTTTACACAAATGATATTATTCAATTTCCTTATATGGACTTTTCTAATTTTTAAAAAGGTACCTAAACTGGATTCATGCACTTACTCATCATGTTGTTGTCCAAAATGATGAGATGGACCCAACGATTGCATCAGAAAAACATATGAGTTTCCCATCAAAACTAGAGTATATAAACTGCCGAAAATCTAACGACGACAGTCAATCGCTCATCAGAATTAAATTCTGCCGGATCTCGAGTCGATCAAAAGTAATCTCTCTAAAGCTCTACAGATTTTAACAAAAGTACCGATTAGTTCTAACGGCTTAAGCCCGATTAGTACCGCGAATCAGAGTTAAAATTTTAATCGTTGTCCACGTGACGGTCCACTGCCTAGGCAATCAGACTCCTTGGCCGAATACCTAAATTTTAAACTCGCTAAAATCACGGTCGATTCGACTCACCCAAATCAGGATCATTGGTCTCGTGACAGTCTACAGCTTAGGAATCCAGACTCCTAGATCGTAATCCTAAAATCAAATTCAAATATTTGCATTCATATTCGGTAGATAGGGGAGTGTATCCGCTTGGCACCCCAGTAGCTCCGAATCCGAATAGCGCTCTTAATTCCGCTGAGGTGAAATCACGACGCCACAGTGCAGTGTTCCGGCGAATTAAATAAAAACAATTTCGCGATCATAAATTCAAATTGGTGAATTGTGAGAGAGTGTGGTCAGCGCAAATTGTAAGCCACTTCAAGCTGAGTGGTAAGTCAAAATACATAGATATATATTGTTAGCTTATAATACACCCATGTAAACCATATTATAATTTCATCTAAGAATATACAGATTTTTCTTTTTTTTTAAATATATCGTTCTCTTATTTTTACCTCTCACTCTAACATTCATGAGACAGCGAGTACAGAAAGAGACAGACGTAAAAGAACAGGGAATTTTCGAGGGCCCATATTCACCTACCTGCTTCCCTCTCGCTTTAAAATCCCGGACTACCCTGAAGCCACGCAGGTCAACGATCGGGATTGTCTATCGTACTTTTGCTCGGTACGAAATAGACTTAATTAGTATTCAAGAAAATCTTACCAAATATCAAACATTCTCACACTAGCCACGTGACGATCCTATTAGGCTCCTTGGTTGAGTAATAGAATAAATATTTTGGGGTGGATTTTACTAATTAATTAATAAATAAAAACCCTTCACCCGTCACCTTCACTCTCTCCGATCGTGACAACCGAAATCCTTCACTAATTTCGAAGATGTCTGTGTTTGTGTTAGTAGCAGCTTGTAAATTAATAGAAATCTAGATTCCATACAAAGAAAAACATATGCTAACTCTCTTCTAATGAAATGATAGGTGAAAATATATGACTCTTGCAAATACCCCGACAACGAACTTGAATTTTTATACTCGGTGTGTTAAACTCAAAAATGCTTGTAGATAAAGTATAATCCTATTCCAGTATAAAGAATAGTTTTGTTATCGCTCTGATGATGAACGTAAAGGTACAATTATGTTTGTCGCAGATACCAATATCCAATACCAATTCCGATAATCAACGTGTTTTTTTTTAAAAAAGCTTGTACATGAAGTAAAATGCGAATTCTTCATAATGAATTACTTGTGTCAGCTATCTTACAATGAGCTTACAGTTGTAAATGTAAACTTACAGATATGATCGTTTAAAAAGCCCGTAGACTCACTTAAGAGTGTAGTTCAGTTCGTCGGCTAAAAAAAAAAGCAATTATTGGGAATTCCTTGTGAGCTTGCTACGAAAGATATGTATATAAAAATTGTTGGGGATGATAAATGGAGTCTTAACCCTTCAGCACTCTCGCTATGAGATATTCTCTCACGCTCAAATATAATATGAATTTTCTTTAAAATTTCAAATGCAATGAATGCTTGATATTTTTCCTATCTTTCTAAAATTCAATGCTCTAATAGATTACATCACTATTATGTAACTATTCTTGTATAATATTTTTTTAAAAAATTTTTATTGTTGCTCTGTGAGATTTTTTCTCATCACTAGAGTAAGATAAGGTGGAAAAATTTCGGAATCGAGTATGGTCGGCTCGATTGGGATGTTTTCAAGAACAGTTATCTATGGATTAAGTGTATACAAAAAATGTCATTCTAACCTTAATTTCTTATCTATCAGCGCGTAAAAATAAATTACTGACTTAAAAAATTAACATTTTGGTGTTAATCAATAATTATTTATACCAGTAATTAATCATACTCCGTTAATAACGTTAAAGTGATTTAATCACTAGTCATCTTAAGTTTAAGTTTGAGTATGATAATAATTAATTAATTTAATTATAAAAGCGAATTACTTTGTCTACATATTGATAAGATTAATTGTTGTTTTAAATTTAAGACATGAAAAATTATTCGTGTTTAAATATGAAAATCGAATTAAAATTACGTTTCATATGGAAGTTATTGTTATGTTCTTTATTATATTTATTATTTTAATATTTTATAAATATTTTTCGATATTAAGAATTATGATCACCCATAATTTAGTCCAAAAAAAGTTAATTTGTTTGACAACTAAAATCTTTTAGATTTTGAAATATTTAAAATAAAGTAGATCCACGCATGCATGCGCATTGGCGCGCTTGCGCAGAATGTGTGAGAATTTTTCACATCACGAGAGCAATGATAGTGGCGGGTTTCGCGAGAGTGCTGGAGGGTTAAATTAAAAAAAAAAAAAATTATTAATTCTTTTTCAGTTTTTCTGCAAGAAATTCGTACTTAAACGGAATGCCATAATTAGGAGGAAGTTCGGCTCCCACAAAATATCTCGGAAACGGCTTATCTGAAATAAAAAAATCTATAAGTAGGTTAACGCTGCCCGGGTCAAAAAAATAACTTAATTTTGACTTAGTTGGCGTAAATGGGTACTAAGTAAGACAACTTAGTCAAAAGCAAGTCAAAACCAAAGGTATAAATTTGATTTTGACTTGCTTTTGACTAAGTTGTCTTACTTAGTACCCATTTACGCCAACTAAGTTGAAATCAAGTTATTTTTTTGACCTGAGTGCTGGCAAGCCCAAAAACTTCACGCATTGAAAAAAAAAATTTGCTATCATAACAAAACTTAAGATTACGCAGCTATTTGTTCTGATAACAAAACTTTCTTGGTTAACACAATGAAGTGACATTTGTTGTGGTAAGTAAAGTGAAGTTGCTGTCGTAAGAAATGACATGTGTTGAGGAAAAATTTTTCGAGTACGCATAGAATTTTGTGCTTTAATTAGGTGGACAATATCATTAAGAATTTATCACGAGTTTTTTATTTTTGACATTAATTGCGTTTGTAAACTACGGTTAAAATATTGAACGCTATTTCTTTTGAAAAATATACCAATATGTCTAAGTATAGCTAAGGGCGCCTTGAAGAAGTGATTTTTTTGACTCAAGAGAATACATCGAGCAGCGATAATATCTTAGGTGAAGTAAAATTTTCCCGAGTCAAGAAATTTTCTTATCTTCGGAATTTCTTTCTGTTCTAAAACAACTCAGATCTATCTGAAAAATTCTTGGTTCCAGCAATAGTATATTACACACCGAGGGAAGTAAAGTAAGAAATGTCTCAGATCACATGTAATTGTTGGCCGAGGCGAAGCCGAGGTCAACAAACATGTGATCTGAGGCTTTCTTATTTACTTCCCGAGGAGTGTATACTATTTTTCTCCTCGACGGAGGCGGGAAGCGGCAACTTCGTTTTGCACAGCGGGACGAAAGTTGACGCTTTCCGCCCGGAGGTGAGAAAACTTTTTTTTCCATCTAGTACATTGCTAAGGTTGATAGTCAGTATTGGACATATTAGTTGTTAACGTGATGCTTGGCCCAATTTAGACAGACAGTTATTATCCAGATCACAATTGTAAACGAATTTTTTTGAGTTACTTTTTTACTTATTTACTAATTTTTGCGAAATTAGTAATTCTTAATGATATTGTTCACCTAATTAAAGCACAAAATTCTATGCGTATTCGAAAAATTTTTCCTCAACACATATCATTTGTTACAACAGCAACTTCACTTTACTTACCACAACAAATTTCACTTTGTTGCGTTAACTAAGAAAGTTTTGTTATCAGAACAAATAGCTGCGTAATCTTGACTTGTGTTATGATAGCGAATTTTTTTTTTCAGTGAGCTCTTTTCAAGCTCAAAGATCTCGAAAACGGAATTTTAAATGTTTTTAATTTGACTATACCTTTCATTTTTTCATGTTTTCAAATTCAAAAACGATACGTTCGAGATTGAACTTGAAAAATTCAAGACATCGAAAATACTTAATAAACACACGTTCTTAAAATTTTTATTCACGATTATATTTCAAAATCAATGTAATTAGGCAGAAATCAATGTCAGTAGTTCAAATAAGGATTTTAATAACTTTCGACTAAGATCAGAACATTCATACACAAAGTATTCGATAAAAATGTTACAAAAGGTGAGTCATTCCATGTCAAATCAAGCCGATAGTCGGAAACGACCCCTTCCGATGTCGATGAAATTTGGTCAGAATTATTCTTCCCTACTATTATGAAGTTTGACCAACGGAAAAAAATTTAGAAAATTTGTATCATAAGTTATGCAAAACTCAAAAACTTATCATTTTTCGAATCTTTCAAGTTTATTTTTTGAATATCTTGAAAAGCATTATAGTTACAAGAATCGGCATTGGTTCATTTTGAAAAGAATACTTAGAACTACAAAAAATATATATTTGAAAAAAAAAATTTGTAAAATTACAGTATTTTGAAACGTTCTAAATTGAATAATTCAAAAACTTATTTTTTTTCTGGCTCAAATATTTTCGTATACTACCTTTATCTGTTCTTAGAAGACCCTAAAATTTTCAGAGAGGTGTTTTTTTTTTGTTTCGAAGATATGAGTTTTTGAAATTAGAAAATTTTTTTTTTTTTTTTTCGCAACCTCTTAATGAAACAATTAGTCCAAAAATGATTTGTAAAGTTTTTCGAAATAATATAAATGACGAGAAAATCCAACGTTACCGAAAAAAACCCTTTGCGGCTATTTTTGATAAACAAAAAATGATTGCAACTTATTTTTTACACAAAACCTGGATTCGAATTGACCCACAACCTTCTATTTATATAAACACATAATGCATCAATTTTGGTTTCGGGTATCGGTCTCTGTGACTTACATAATTTTTACTTGTAAATTCAATATAAAGAAGTTGGCATAGTTTTTTCTCTATACTCAATCCAGATTTCAATTAATTGACGAGCGGTTAGTAACCCAAACACGAACGGCATTAAAATTAGAGTTGGTTGTCGGCATCTGCGACGACAGACATAATTTTTTCTGTAATTCTATTGTAAGTAAGTTGGTATAATTTATGTTATATATCCTGTTTAGAAAATCTCATAGAATCCATTAGATTCTCATAAATTCTTATAGAAATTTTATAAGGATGAATGAGTTCTATGAGAAGTGCTACATTGAATGACATGTATTTTCTTAATTGTTGTAGCATCGCCAATGAAATTCCTAGTTGGATTAATGTAATATATTTCTCGTTGAAATTGAAATTAACAGTAATTTGACATTCAAATTGTCTGAAATTCGCTATCTGAATTCGCTGACAATTTAACAGCAAAAGTTAGAAAGAAAAATTTGCGGTTAATTTTTGCTCAATTTAGAGGTAACTTTTTACTAGAAAAAAAAAAAAGTCGGTAATGTTCATTCTTACCACTTCAGAAGGTAAGTAATCTTATACATAGAAATCTCTACATTTTAGCGGTAAGCAAATAATTAACAATTTTCAAGTCAAATTAACAATAAATTGATATAAAAATTTGCCTGCAAATTGAGGATAAATTTTTTCTAGTCAACTTTGTAAGTGAATTTGCATTCTAATTCGGGTAGTAAATTTACGTCAAATTTTACAACAAGTTGTATATAAATTTTCGTTAAAAACGGAAAAGTCCGAAGTTGATTGACATTTGACGAAAAATTCAAGGAAACTTTTAGAAAGTCAACTTTTGCTGAAGCAACTTGTGCTATAAGGATTAATTCAATTTCATTAAAAATTATTTAAACAGATAGGATAATTTTAAAGAATATGGAAATGTCTGACCGGTAACTAAAATGTTTGAATAAATTGAATAATAAAATTCTCTGTGTGTAGTTAATAGAAAATAATACATTTCTGAAATAAAATAAACCCTAAGTTCAATAAAACGTTGATTAAGAAATTATAGTTCAACTAACATACATTCCAACTCTCGAGGCCAGTTTTGTAATTTGAAATTTCTCAAATTCAGGATTAAATAATTATCGACTATGTATCTATAGAGGTATACATATTTACTAAATATGGTGTATATTGTAACGAGGTTTATGAAAACCCTCATTATCGCACCGTGATAATAGGCCGTTACCTAGGGTAGTTACCACGTTTACCTGGTTTACCCACTGAACTGTATTGAATTATTATTATTATTTAATAATCCCTCTCCATTTGAATTTTAAATGGAAGGGATGCGCATCACGTCGACGCATGAGCATCGACGTGAATCTATAAGAAGGCCTGCGCGCCGTTAATTACTCAGCTTTATCTAATTTCTCAACTTTACTACTACTATGTCTTTATAATAAATAAGTTTATTCTTTTAACCTTTTCTTTTTACTTTAACTTACCTGTCTACGACTAAGTATTCAGTAATATTTAAGTATGTTTTCTAATTACTCAAATAATCATTAACTTAAATGATTATTCTCGTGTATACCTGCTACACTTCCTAGCCTACATACCTTCCTGTAGAAGACGGTAACCCCGTAAGATGTATACCTGCTGCATCCTTTTCCTACGATACCTGCTCGTAGAAGCGTGTACCTGCCACGTCCTTTTCCCGCAATACCTGCTTGTGGAAGCGCGTACCTGCCGCGACATTTTCCTACAATACCTGCTTGTAGAGGTGCATACCTGCTGCACTCCTTTCCTACGATACCTGCTCGTAGAAGCGTGTACCTGCCACGATCTCATCCCACAATACCTGCTTGTGGAAGCGCGTACCTGCCGCGATTTACCCTGTAATACCTGCTTACAGAAGCGCGTACCTGCCGCGATTATTATCTACAATATCTGCTTGTAGCTATACCAGACAATTGTGATACAGAGCTCACAATTGTCTTAATTATTTATTGCTCTCAATCATCAACACCAGTGAATCAACACCTCACAGGTAAGTATAATAACATTATTATTATACTTCTATAATTTCTTATGCTTCTCACTAGTTTGGCTCATTTGCAACTACCCGTAGTCTATCTCTCTTTCTGGTATATTAATACCCTATAAAGGCCCCATGACTCCCGATCCTTTATATGCCTTTTGCATATATAAATTTATAGCCAACCGGTCGTCTGGTCCTTACGAACCGGGTAACACCAGGATCTGTTACCGAATTATTAGCTCACTAGCTAAAAGGGACACGGGC